>NC_085138.1:10831789-11099758 GCF_035046485.1 Aedes albopictus
GTATGACAAAAAAAAAACACAGTAGGCAGGCCAGTACGACGTTGGCCGGGACAGCTAGTCCATAATATTAAAAAATGTTGGATATATTAGTTATCATTGAGACTAAGCAGTGCTGCCAGTTACTCAATGATTTATGTGTTATTTCTTGATATACAGTATCAACATAAATTTGGCTAAGTCTTTTTGACGATGTTTAGAAGATTGACGATGTTTTACAGTAAATGACTTTTTCTGCATTTCGATCAGTATTGCCATCTGAGGGCAAAATTCGGAAACTTGCATGTATGTTTGCATTGATGGTATGTTTCATCTAGTTTTTTTAAATATGTCTAAATCAGTTTACTAGCGTCATTAACGACCGAATTTCGTCCACCCATCCCTATAATAATGAGCTTATGAATAGGTCGGGTTGTAAAAACAAAACCATTGATTCAGATTATTCACTATCATCTTACCTAACAACATTGCAACCCGATTGTCCAGCGGCGGCTGCTCCCACTGCATGACACTCTCCTGCCCATTTCGCCACAGCACCGGCGACAAATTCGCCACACACTTTAGCTTCATGGAGCCGTCGATATAGTGATGTGGCTGCACGACCATACTCAGCCCCAAGAAGCTCGTGAGTAGCCCATGCTGATTGACCATCCGTGGATAGTGCACGATGTATCTGGGATCAAGCACCGGGTCGTCATTTAGGTACCACTGCAGGGTGGACGCCGGATAGGACCGTCCGGAGGTGCAGTTTAGATCCATCGTTTCACCTATGTGGTAGGACTTCTTCTCGCTCCCGTTGATATGGGGACCATCTCTGGGCAGATCTATACAGATATGATATTCTTAGCTGTAGGGATTCAACATAGTTTTTGGTTAATCGTACTTACATATCACATCCATTCGGCCCTCGCCCTGGACCGAGTCGAAGTTGGGCGCCTCGGCGGAAATCTCACACCGATAAACGCCAGAGGACTTGAGCGTGAGGCTCTTCAGCATCACCTTGGTGCCATCGGAGTGGTTCGGATCCACCCGGATGCCTTCGATTTTGTAGCTCTTGATGGGCTGGCTCGCAGACGGAACGTACCGGTAGAACTCTTCGTTGTCTTTGTACCACTGGATGGAGTAGAGCCGTTCGTCGCCGCCGCTTTCCGAGTCGCTGTAGTAGTCGTGGTCGTGATAGACGTGATGCCGGTAACCTCCGGCCGAGTCGTTCCAAGGTCGACCCCGTTGCTGCTGGTTCGGTGAATGGTAGCTGTGGTGACCATTGTGCGACTGTTGGCCTTTAAGTTCGTACTGACACTGGAGCAAGGCCGATTCACCGCGGTGCTTGTACGGAGGGATGTGAACCGTTTTCAGCCGCAGGGCCAAGGATCCTGTTGGGCAGAGACGATAGAGATGAATTCAGTGGGTGCAGAAATGACTCCAGGAATACCCTCAACCGTCATCCTTCTAATAATCATAGTTATGCCTATGAATTTTAATTCATTTCTAAGATAATTTTACTCAACATTTCAAAAGTCAATTAATTTATGTTTAGCGGAACACAACTATTCGAAACACCTTTTCCACAATTCCCATCAATTTAACTGCCATAACTGGAAAAGCATTCATCCAAAACCGTCACGTATGATATAGGCATATGCGATTACGAACACTGGAGTTAATAATAATCCTTCATATCAGGGAAACGGATATTACAAACAAGCGAGTACTTCATCGGGGATTGCTATCATTTCGATTGTTTCAACATGCCACACCGCTTTATAATGACAGTGACACGCTATAGCCTATCAAACACCGTCGTGCAGTGCGAAGTGTCTGGCAGCAAGTAGTCGCGACTAAATTTTACATGAATGAGACCTTACCATCAGAGCGGCCACCAGGTCCAGACCAGTCATTGCATTGTATTGTATTGTAGCCGGGATACGCCCGCACCGTTTCAAGCGAAGCAACCCAGAGAGAAGCGTTTTAGTGTTGCCCTACTAAACGGGTTATCAACCGAGCGACAACGACACCGGTGCTGCAGGCAACGACTATCATCGCTACCATCATCATCGTTGTGTAACTGCGGCGCAGATATACTGGGTGGATCCTCCTGAAATGACGACTGACCTTCCTTACAAGCTGGGAACTGATCTAAATTTAATGGTGTTTTACTAGTATTTTAACCAGATAACTGGAGCTCGCACGAAAATGTACGAATCATATATGGATTCATCATATTATTACCAAAATACCTCACATTCGCACAACTGTAGAAAAGACCAATGTGCGTATTTCATCTCAATAAACGATATTCTATTCAACATAATTTACTCGCTTAGGCGTGTCAGTGACCCCTTAAAATGCTCCTCTGTTACTCTCTGGGACCCTTTGATGCGCTCATGGAACCTCCGTGAAACCCCCGGGACCCACTGAAAAGCTCCAGATTTCCTGGTGACCCAAGAAATCTTCTGAAACGCCCGTGAAACCTCAAGGTAACCCCTGAGACCACCTTGGACCCCCTGAAATGCCACTGCGATCCCCTGAGACCCCATGGAACCCTTAAAATCTCTGAGACCCTTTGAATTGCCTCTGAGACCTGCAGGTACCCCGTGACATCTTCAGGTGTTCCCTGAAATCCCTTGCAGTCCCTGAAACACCACTCCCGACATACTAACAAAATGTGGGTTCTTCCTTCGGAAGGGAAGTAAAACGTGGGTCCCGAGATGAACTAGCCTAGGGTTAAAAATCTCGTTAATACAGACAAAAAAAAGTCCCTGAAACATACATGAGACCCTCTAAACGCCCTCGAGACTCTCTCAAACGCCCTTGTGACGTCACAAAGACCCCCTTGCATTTCATTTTTTTTTATTTGTTCGGAACATAACCAATGCGACCAATACTTGATTTATTTTGGTATATCCTTTGTATAGTGCATATGCGTGCATGTACTATTGAGAAGCCATAAAGTATTCGGTTTCTCAAGAACCGAAAGTGTGAGAACGAAATATTATTTATCGGGATTATCAGAAGGTCTCAGGTGGTTTCAAAGGTTTAAAGAGGGTTTCAAGAGGTCTCAGCGGCGTTTCAGTGTTAATTCAGGTGATCTCAGGGGGTTTGAAGGAGTTATCAAGACGACGAGGGGGGCGAGGAGCATCTGAATGATTAAAATGTGGTCTGCGTGGTATATGAACAGACCCATAGAAGATGACTATACGCCAAATAGACCATCATCTCAGCTTGGAAACCAATAAGTTTTGTAACACCCCTTTAGAAATGATCCTTGAGAACTCCTAGGACATTCAGCATTTAAGAAATTAGCCCGTGACCTCGGATTGAGAATCGATTGCATAATCTGAAAAACTATTTTTACTTTTCATCGCACTTATGATTCTTGAGAAATTGGCACGGCTCTTGACCCCAGATTTGGAACTCCTGAGGTTTACAACACCAGTATATCGTAATAAATACTACGCATAATCCTAAAAACATTCACACTTTCTACTCGGACTTTCGGTTCTAGCGAAATCAGCATGGCCCGTGACCCCAACTTGACAACCACTGAGTTTTGCCACGCCATAAATTATAATAATTGCTTTTTTACTTTTTAATCGGAAATTAGCATGGCCCTTTGCTAATGCTTGGGATCCACCTTATTATAATACTTGTAATGTACATGCTCCTTGAGACGCAGAATCCGAATATAATCTCACCCTCTCCTAGAACTCCTATAACGCGTGGCCTGTCAACCAAGATTGAGAACCAGCAATTTTGGCAACACTGCTGGTGATAGTGCTCCTCAGGACGAAGAGTTTGAGAAACAACTTCAAATGTTCGTTATATGATACATATGTATCACATGTTAGTTGCTCCCGGATACAACTGAATGAGGTGCGTTGCAGGGAGTTTCTGTAGTTCTTTGAAGGCGTTCATAGGCGTTTTCCTAAGCGCCCATGAGACCCCCATGAAACCCCCTGGGACAACCTGAACAGCCACTGAGAACCCTTAAAGCGCCCAGAGCTCCTAGTACCCCCTATAACCCCATGAGACCATCTTGGACCCCATTAAAACCCTCTGAAACCTCCTGAAGCTCCCCTGACATCCCATGGAACCCCCGTAAAATTCGCTGAGACCCTCTGAAATAGCCTTGATACCTGTATCGCCTTTGAGACCTCCATATACACTCCTGAAACGCCCCTGGAAGCCCATGAAAAGGCCGGAGACCACATGAAATGCTCCTGAGACCTAACTGACGTCTCGAGTCATTCTGGTACCTCCTGAAAGCCCATGGAACGCACAGGTACCCCTAAAACCCACTTGGAGACCCCAAAACACCCCTGAAACCCCTTGAAAGGCCCGCAAGATTCCCTGAGATCCCTTGAAGCGCTCAGAGCTCCTGGTATCCCCTAAAACCCCCTAAAACAACCCTGAGACCTTAAGACCACCTTGAAGCGCCTGAAAAGCCACTGAGAACTCCTGAAGCCTCCCTGAACGCCCCATGAGACCTCAAATTACCCCCTGGAAACCCCTTGGAGATCTTGAAACCCCCTGAAACTCCATTGAGTGATCCTGAGAGTCATTTGGAGTCTTCTTAGACCCTGAGACCCCTTGGGGCAATTATGTGTAGAACGGCTGGAAACGTTCCTGAGAACGTCCATAAAAAAACCCCAAAAACACCTTTAAGTGTGTCGGAGACCCCCTGGAACCTGCTTGAAATCTCGCTTTGGGGAGTCCATTAAAGTAGCATGCAGACGCTTAGCCAGTTTTCCGAGTGGTTCTCACCACTCCCTTTGTCCGCGGATGGCAAACACCCCTGCAACTTCCTGAAAAGGCCTGAGATGCCATGAAATGCCCCTGAGACTCACTCAGCGCTTCTAAATCCTTCTGATACCCCCTGAAACCCCCTGGAACGCCCCATGAGACCTCCAGGTGCCGCCTGAAACCTCTTTGGATCCCCTTGAAATGATCCTGAAGTAATCCTGAGTATCCTTTGGAGTTCCCTGAGACTCCTGAAGCCGTCCCCGAAACCCCCTTGAAGCTACACTGCTGTTCTACTAATAAGTGTCCCATATTGTATAGAACCACGGTTCCCAACCTTTGCTCTCGCGACCTCCCAGTCTGTCGTTACTGCGCTTTTCGTAAAACAATCGAAGCGTTCCTGCAAGCGGTTGGGGGGTCGCGAAACGAAGGTTGGGAAGCTATGATATAGAATATCTATGCGTAGAACGGCAGGTCTGGTACCTCGTGAAGCCCTTTGGAATGCCTCTGAGACCTCCAGGTATTACACTGAAGCGTCCAATGGACCTCTTGAAAGCCCTTTTGATTGTTTAATTCCCCCCTTAAATCCCTTGGGATTTAAAATCCCTTGGGATCCTCTGAAACGTCCCTGAAATCTCCTTATGAACGCCAATATCATCATTTTTACGTTTCCTTATGCTTAATATCTCCTTTTATGCAGGGCTTATAAAAGGTGAATAAATTAAAAGTGCGACAAAGAGATTTAAGAAGACAGTGGTTTTCAGAAACATTACCGGGGATTCGGAAGGGTTTCAGAGATTTTTCAAGGGACTTTCAGGGAAATTTCGGTAGATTTCAGGAGGATATATGGGGTGATTTTGTTGGCTAGAGGGAGTTTTAGAGGAGATTTCGGTGGTTTCTGGAAGTTTCCTTAACTTCCCTGAAACTCCAGATAATTGCCCTGAAGTCCTCGGAAATGCCCCAAACGCCTCTGAAACACCATGTAAAACTCTCTGATAATACTTTGAAACTTCTTCAAATCGCCCCCACCTGTCACGCTTCTGAAACCCACTGAAAGCCTTGTGAAGCTCACTGAAAACTTCCTGAAACTTGTCAGACTCTTTGTGATGCACCTCAAGCTCTCCGAAATCTCCAAAAATGCACATTAAACCTCCTGTAACGCTCCAGAAACCTTCTGGAAACTCTCCGAAAAAAAAAATCAAGCTCCCTGTAACGTCCATTATCTGAAACTCTTCAACAAGCCCATGACACCCTCTGAGAACCCCCTTAAACCGCCACTGGAAAACCACGGGAAACCTGGTGTTTCAGGTACTATTCAGAGGACTTCAGGAGGTTTGTCAACAAGTTTCGAATATGGGGAATTTTCTCAAAATTTAAGCAAAGAATAAAAGTAGACATTCTTATTCTTTGATTTAAGGCAACATTTCTTCTTATTGACTTCGGTGTTATTATTTTGAAAAAAAAAAACAAATTTGTGGAAACTGAAAGAAAAAAAAGTAAAAAAAAGAAAAGAGATCACTCCAAAAAAATCGTCCTAGAATGTTTTCACAAATTTCAACTCCATTTATTGGTACACTTTTGCGAACACTAGTAAAATGTAAAACTTTGAAGAGGCTTACCCTCAGAGCAGCTCAGCAGATGATAGCGGCACTTCACAGGTAAGGTGGAAAGGGCTGGTCTCTTTATGACACTTTTGATGGAGCTCGCGCACAATCTGCACACTGAAGCAGCAACCACACGGTGCCACACCGTTGGCAGCGTGTGAGCAAACAGTCTCACCCGTGAAGAAAAGCAAAATAAAAAAACCGTGAGAAATGGAGAAAATCACCAGCGTGCGAAGAGATAGCAGATCAGCACTTGGAGATTGGCACAGTTGAGTTGGATATCTGTAGCTCTCGGCTGCCTGACGGCGACCGAAGTTGGGTGGAGAGGGGTCCTTAAAGGAAGGAGGATTCTAACGAGCTGCAGGTTGCGGCTCTGCCGGGTCCGGATGCAATGGGGAACATTGTGCAGGAAATGGACAGGCTGTTTCCAGGGCAGCGCACCAGCAGCAGCATATGGCATTAGTGGCAGTTGCGAGTCGGCGAACACTAGCTTCATTACGAGATTTACGACTTGCTAGATTACCGAACTTGTTCCAGCTCTGTTGGATGATTGTTTTGTGGTACTTTGTGGTGTGATTGAGAGGGTAATCCGGTGGAATAGTAAAACTTTTGAATTTATTTGCAGTTTCTGCTATTTTTTTTTCATGGGACTTAAACAGTCTAGAGTGAGCTGTACCACGATGAGCATTTCATCACGACGATATAAACGAAGATGAGAATGAGTCTACATTTGGTTGACTGTTGCCTTCTAACCTTGGAAAGGCCCTACTTGCCAGCCCATTTTGCTCTGATAATTCATTCATTCAGTATTTGCTGACATATTTCCTTAGAAAATTTTGAATTTTTAGAAGAGGTCTAAAATAGTTCCCATAAAAATTCCAGGATAGTTTCCTAAACAATTGCCTGGAGAAAATTTTGAACTAATTTTTGACTTTTTTCGTGAATAAACTTGTGGAAGAGTTTCTGGAATTATTTTTGAAATAATTCCTGAAACAAAAAAAAAATGAAGATTGTACATTTGTTTAAAGAGTCCGTAGAACAGTAAACAAAGCTCCAGAAAAATTCTTGGGAGTAATTCCAAACTAATTCGTAGAGCAATTTCTGACACACTGGAATTAATTCAAGAACTTCCTTAGGATATATACCAATATGTACGTACATATTTGTAAAGTTTTTAAAATATGTTTTGGCGATACTCGCCTTGCCGTGCCTCGAAAGATTTTCTTCGCTAGCTATTGGCATTATCTATGATCTGACATCTTCTGCTTGAAGATCGCGTTTCCTCAGTTTGGTCGACAAATTACTCACATCATGTTCGCACCCTATCCAACCAGGACGAATCTGCTGATCAATGGAACGTGCCACTTATCCATCTGGTCTCCGTCAAGTTAGATCAAGCGATAGGGCGTGGACCATCTGGGACGGAGGACCTATTTTGGGCTGCTATAACTCAGTCAATTTTGAACCAATTGACTTGATTTTTGTCAAATGCTGAGATCCGTATAGTTTCTAGCCATGTATACACATTTCCGAACCAACGAGTACGGATTCTCTGGTCCGTAGAACCAGAAAGTCATCACACTGGCTCATTGAAGGTAGGCGACAAGCCACAAACGATCTTCAAGCAAAAGTGTCAGTCAACGCCACAACTACATGCCCGCCAAGATATTCGCGTCCACTTTCATGTTTTGACAGCTATTCCTTGCAGACCTGCACATTGTTATAGTAAAAAGTGTCAGCCAACGTCATGAACTGGTTTTCCAGAAGCGGCTTTTGTGGAGCCGCCTCAGCTTTGGTCTCCAATATAAGAAGTGTGGCTCTTAAATATTATAAATTCTATTTTCTGATACTGGCAAAGTTGAAGTTAATATCATACAGAAAAATGTTGCCGAAGACACTTTCGCTCTATCTTTTGAAATAAACGATGTATAATAAATTTAGTATAAACCACCCCTTCAAAAACTGAAAAACTTCTAAAACTTTTATGTTTTTATTGGATGAGGATTTCATGTTATTTGTCATGTTATTATTCAGTATGTTATTACGCTTCTTTTTTCTGAAGACAGTGTTCCCATATTATCATTGTTTCTACAAGATTTTTTTAGATTTCCTATGAAAAATGACCTTTTTTTATAATGAGATATTTTGCAAAGTTGCAAAAAGTCAAAGCATAATGAAAAGTTGAATAAAAATGCTATCTTATACAGGTCAACTGATAAGTTGCTCTTTGTCTCTTCGATACTTAAATTGTGTTCGAAAATTATCATTATCTTGATTTTCTCGGATGCGCAGATAATTACAATTCATTGGAGTTGTACAGTACTGGACAAAATAAAGTACGCACACGCTGTCAGAAAGCTCAACATTCAATAACTTTTAAAATGTTAGTTATGCTAATTAAACATGCTCGAACATATTGTGTGGTATTCATCATACTAATCGAAACTTGCGCCGACTTATCTTTAACATGCTCAAAAAGTTTGAAAAAAAAATGGAAATAATCTTAAAAATATAGATTTCCCTCTGGACAAAATAAAGTACGCACTGGAGAAAACTCAGGTGTTCTCCCTGGCATATTGCAAGTGCGTTGTTTCCTATCCCCTAACAGATATGCAAATGTCAAAACAAACCGTTTGTTGTTTATTTACTTTCACTTGTGCAGTTTTCAATCTATCGGGATGGCAAAAAGCAAACTTCTGTAGAAATCCGGAAACTTATATCATTAAAAACAGCCAGGAAGGCCTGTCAAACAGAGAAATTGGTCGAAGATACCAAATAAGTGAGGCAGCAGTGCGTAAACTACTAAAAAAGTTCGAGAAACTTGGAAGCGTGGCCGACCAAACTGGCAGAGGAAGGAAGCGGAAGACGACAACCAGCGATGATCGCCGTATTTTTCGGGAAATTGCTAGAAACCCGTTTGCTACCAGTCGAGTCATCCGAGAAAATCCAGATTTGAATATCTCTGAACGAACTGTACGAAGGAGACTACAAGACTTACCTTACCGGTCAGGCTAAGGCCGGGGTGGCCTCTGCTGTACATAGTAGCCGCCTCCATTCCACTCGGTCCATGGCTGTATGTCTCCAGTTCCGCACTCTGCGTAGGGTCCGCAGATCGTCCTCCACTTGGTCGACCCACCTAGCTCGCTGCGCTCCACGTCTTCTTGTACCGGTCGGATGACTCTCGAGAACCATTTTAGTCGGGTTGCTATCCGACATCCTGATGACGTGACCCGCCCACCGTAGCCTCCCGATTTTCGCGGTATGGACGATGGTTGGTTCTCTCAGCAGCTGATGCAGCTCGTGGTTCATTCGCCTTCTCCAAGTCCCGTCTTCCATCTGCACTCCGCCGTAGATGGTGCGCAACACCTTCCGTTCGAAAACTCCAAGGGCGCGTTGGTCCTCTGCACGTAGGGTCCATGTTTCGTGCCCATAGAGGACCACCGGTCTAATCAGCGTTTTGTAGATGGTTAACTTCGTGTTACGGCGAACTTTATTCGATCGTAGAGTTCTGCGGAGTCCAAAGTAGGCACGATTTCCTGCCACAATGCGCCTCTGGATTTCTCTGCTGGTGTCGTTGTCGTCGGTCACCAGTGAGCCCAAGTACACGAATTCTTCAACCGCCTCGATTTCATCACCGTCGATATGAATTCGGGGTGGCGGGCGCGGTAATTCCTCCCTGGAGCCCTTTGCCATCATGTACTTTGTCTTCGACACATTAATGACTAATCCGATTCGCCTGGCTTCACTCTTTAGTCGGATGTACGTTTCCGCCATCGTCTCAAATTTACGAGCAATAATATCAATATCATCGGCGAAACCAAGCAGCTGAACGGACTTCGTGAAAATCGTCCCACTCGTGTTTATCCCCGTTCTTCTTATTACACCCTCCAAAGCAATGTTGAACAGCAAGCACGAAAGACCATCACCTTGCCGCAACCCTCTGCGAGATTCGAAGGGACTCGAGAGTGTCCCTGATACTCGAACTACGCACATCACTCGATCCATCGTCGCCTTGATCAACCGTATCAGTTTATCCGGGAATCCGTATTCGTGCATAATCTGCCATAGCTGTTCTCGATCGATTGTATCATACGCCGATTTGAAATCGATGAACAAGTGATGTGTGGGTACGTTGTATTCGCGGCATTTCTGCAACACCTGGCGGATGGCGAACATCTGGTCCGTTGTAGCGCGTTCACCCATGAATCCAGCCTGATATTGCCCCACGAACTCTCTTGCAATCGGTGATAGACGGCGGCATAAAATTTGAGAGAGTATCTTGTAGGCAGCGCTCAGTAGTGTGATCGCGCGGTAGTTCCCGCAATCCAACTTGTCGCCCTTTTTGTAGATGGGACACACGATACCTTCCATCCATTCCTCCGGTAATACTTCCTCCTCCCAAATCTTGGTAATGACCCAGTGTAGTGCTCTCACCAGTGCTTCTCCACCGTATTTTAGAAGCTCGCTTGGTAGTTGATCTGCTCCAGCGGCTTTGTTGTTTTTCAACCGGCCAACCTCCTCCTCAATCTCTTGAAGGTCAGGGGCCGGAAGTCTTTCGTCCTGTGCACATACTCCTAGATCTGTTACCACGCCACCTTCGGTACTTGCAACGTCGCCATTGAGGTGCTCATCGTAATGCTGCCGCCACCTCTCGACCACCTCACGCTCGCTCGTGAGAATATTCCCGTGATTATCTCGGCACATGTCGGCTTGTGGCACAAAGCCTCTGCGCGAGCGGTTCAGCTTCTCGTAGAACTTTCGTGTGTCCTTAGCGCGGTACAGCTCTTCCATCGCTTCGCGATCTCGTTCTTCCTGCTGGCGCTTCTTCATCCGGAAGACTGAGTTCTGCCTGTTCCGCGCCTGTTTGTAACGTGCCTCATTCGCTCTCGTACGGTGTTGCAGCATTCTCGCCCATGCTGCATTCTTCTTGTTTTTCAACTGTTCACATTCGCCGTCGTACCAGTCGTTTCTGTGATTCGGAGTCGCGAAGCCTAGTGCTGTAGCCGAGGTACTACCTATGGCGGATCGGATGTCCCTCCAGCCATCTTCAAGTGTAGCTGCGCCAAGCTGCTCTTCCGTAGGTAGGGCCACTGCTAACTGCTGCGCGTAGTCTTGAGCCACTTCTCCGTTACGAAGTTGCTCGATGTTGAGCCGCGGCGTTCGACTTCGACGCGTGGTGATAACTGTCGAAAGTTTTGAGCGCATGCATACAGCGACTAAGTAGTGATCCGAATCTATATTCGCACTGCGGTATGTGCGGACGTTGGTTATATCCGAGAAGAATTTACCGTCGATTAGAACGTGGTCGATTTGATTTTCTGTTTGTTGATCGGGTGATCTCCAGGTGGCTTTATGGATATCTTTGCGGGGGAAGAAGGTGCTTCGGACTACCATACCACGGGAGGCTGCAAAGTTTACGCATCGCTGGCCGTTATCATTCGATACGGCGTGCAGGCTGTTTCGCCCGATTACCGGTCTGTACAATTCCTCCCTTCCTACCTGCGCGTTCATGTCGCCGACAACGATTTTCACGTCACGCGGCGAGCAACCATCGTATGTTTGCTCTAACTGCGCGTAGAACGCTTCTTTCTCGTCATCGGGTCTCCCTTCGTGTGGGCAGTGGACGTTGATGATGCTGTAGTTGAAGAAACGGCCCTTAACTCTCAACATGCACATCCTTGCGTTGATCGGCTGCCACCCGATAACACGTTGTCGCATCTTGCCCAACACTATAAATCCTGTTCCCAGTTCATTGGTGGTGCCACAGCTTTGGTAGAAGGTAGCCGCTCGATGCCCGCTTTTCCACACTTTCTGTCCAGTCCAACAAAGTTCCTGCAACGCCACGATGTCGAAGTTGCGGGGATGTAGTTCGTCGTAGATTATCCTGTCACATCCTGCGAAACCTAGTGACTTGCAATTCCATGTTCCAAGTTTCCAATCGTAGTCCTTATTTCGTCGCGTGGGTCTTTGCCGATTGTATCGAGTCGTATTTTCTCCTATGTTATTCGCAATGGGGATTTTTACGGGTGGCTTATTGGGCCTACGCCAACTCTCCTGTCTCGCCGGAGGGCCATCGTGCCAGTTCTGTTTAACGTCCCAACCAACACTGGGACGACCACGCTGATGGGGCTACCACCTTGGATCTAGCTGGGCGTGGTGCAGCGTTTCTTACTCAGCCGCTGGATGCCAGAACAGACGCTGTTTGAGCCGCACCTCCTTGGTGAACAGACACTCGGATCGTACCTCCTCAATCTAGCTGAAGTCAGAAGGACAACAGTGCCCAGGCTGCACTACCAGCTAAGCACACAACTCTTAGCTGGCGGTCTTTGTCATCGCTTGACCCGTGGAAGCATGAGGTAGGAACTTGTGAGGACCAGAGCTATATTGGACGCTCTCCTTATCGACTCACCGTTTTGCAGCCCAGGAGACTACAAGAGCTGGGACATAAAAAAAGTTTTGCTCAACGACGTCCACTGATTCGGAATGTTAGCAGGTTTGTTTACTTTATATTTAATTTCAAGTTTGAATTGACTTTGTTTTCTGCAGGATCAAACGTCTAAAATTTGCCCGAAAATACGTCGACAAGCCATTGGAGTTCTGGAAACTGGTTCTTTGGAGTGACGAGAGAAAATTTGAGCTGTTTGGGCATAAGCAGCTAACACGAGCTTGGACAAAACCTGGCGAGAAACTGGTTGACAAGAATTTTCAGAAGACAATGAAGCATGGAGGTGGCAATATCATGGTGTGGGGGTGTTTTGCTTGGGGTGGTGTTGGAAAACTTGTAAAAATAGATGGAACTATGACGGCAGATTCGTATATCAGCATTCTGAAGCGGAATTTGAAGGAGTCGGCGCGTATAGTTGGTTTGGAGAAGAAGTTTATTTTCCAACAAGAAAACGACTCCAAACACACCGCCCACAAAACCAAAGCGTTTTTCCGAAATTTCCGTATTAAAGTATTGGAATGACCACCTCAAAGCCCAGATTTGAACCCAATTGAGAATCTGTGGTCAATCTTGGATCGCAATGTCGGAAAAGGCGATGTGACTAACCGTGATAAACTTTTCGAGGCTCTAGAAACAGCATGGTCGCAGAACTTGGTGGAAAGTATGCCACGACGCTTGTGATCCGTGATTGAAGCTAAGGGAGGCCACACTAAGTATTAGTTAAGTTAAGGTAATATGCTTGTCGGAGACCGCCAAAAGCTGAAAAAAGCTATAGGGTGCCACGAACGACTTGGCTGGAGTTTTGGGTACTTATCCCCTATAACTCAATGAAGTTCAAACCTAAATTTGACTTAAATGGTTCTACTTCGCTAGATACTGAACGTACCTCACCGAGTCGAAAAAGGGGCGACTGACAAAGAAAGTTTTTGGTTAGTTTGCGGAAGTGCTTATATTACACTGAAATGAGATTCGAATCCAGTTTCAGTTGCCATTGAAAACATCAATAAATTGTATACTCATTGTAAAACTTTTATTAAGTTTTAGTCCTTGAATGTAACGATAATTGTCGAACATCCAATACGTTTCCCGTGACACTTACGAGCTCACAAAAGCGTATCAACTAACCGCCACGGATACACGATTATTAAATTTCCCATCTCGTCGATAAGCACTCCTTTCCGTTTTGCCATCAAAGGGCGACGACAGCAACGGCTTCTTTGGTCGATGTTGGCGGTGCCAAGGTACCTCCCACCCCACCACCACGCTGGCGACTGGCTTTCAATTGCCTCTTAGCTGTAAATGCGGCAACATCCACTCGAGAGAACAAGCATCCATCTTGGTGGGTAGGTACCTACAACCTCCCGCTAACAACCAGCCAGCATGAACGCCAGGCTTACAAATTAGTCTTCCGATTTCAATTCCGCAAGGATTTTGGCGCAAAATGTGAAATATGATCTAGTATCGAAGGAGGGGATACAGTGAAAAGGTCGAACATTGTTTGTACGAATGTCATTTCTGGATCTGATCATTTACTGGATCTTTCACGTTTTGTTTACCTTGAACATTTCTGAGACATTACTGTCATATTGATGCACACAACTGAAATTTGAAGTTGCATGTAAATTTACATGAAATATCATGTGTATTTACGAAACTCATCTTGGATTTTAGACCGACATCTTGGGTATTCTGTTTGCAATTTTTGGACTTCGGACATCTTCATCACACCAAATATACCCATATTGCATGGTTTTAAAGCTCAAAACTCTATTAAATAGCCACCATCTTGAATTTGTTGCCACCATCTTGGATGTTCTGGTTGCCATTTTTTTTACTCAGGACATCTTTTCAATACCAAATACACCCAAATTGCATGGTTTTAGGACGTAAAATTCCATAAAACAGCCGTCATCTTTGATATTCTGGTCGTTATTTTTGGAGTCCAGCCTTCTTCCCCGTACCAAATATACACATACTGCATAGATTTAGACCCTAAAACTTTATTAAATAGACGTCATTTTGAATTTGGAGCCACCATCTTGGATTTTGGAAAGCCATCTTGGTTATTTTGGTCGTCATTTTTGGAGTCCGGACATCATCCCCATACCAAATATACCCAAATTGCACGGTTTTAGGGCCTCAAACTCAATTAAACAGCCGCCATCTTGGATTTTATACCGCCATCTTGAATATTCTGGTCGCCAATTTTAAACTCCGGACATCTTCCCCATATCAAATATACACATATTACATGGTCTTTTTGGCTTAAAACTCCATTATACAGACGCCATCTTGAATTTGGGACCGCCATTTTGGATATTGTGGAAGCCATTTGTGGAGTCCAGGCTTCTTCCTCATTTCAAATATGCCATCTTGAATATTAGGCTGTCGTCTTGAATTTTGAGTCGATATCATGGAGTTTCTGATCTTTAATGTTGATTTCCGCACAAAATTCGTCAATCATGCTAAAGGTTACAAAAATCGCCGCAGTTTGATGTGTCGCATGATGGGGCTTGGATCAGTTTTATATACGGCCAGTTCTACCGGTGCTGGTCCGGATCACTGAATTAGCCATAGCTCCGGAACGCCTTGACCGATCTGGACCATTTTTGATAGAAAACAATGCGGCAAAATTCCGGTTCGATTCGAGCTACAATCCGAAAAATCGATCAATGGGAAGTGCCTTAAAAGTTGATGATTTTTTTTTGCGCACAGACATACATACATACACACATACAGACATCATCTCAACTCGTCGAACTGAGTTGATTGGTATATGTGACTTGACCCTCCGAGCATTCTACCGAAAATTCATGTTTTAAGTGAACATATAGCATTTCAGTACACTTTGGTCATGACATTACTTCGTCCTAATTCGTATCTTTGTTTTAATAACGCAGCAAGAAAAATCCTTGTATAAATCAGCCCGATAGTATGCACATGACGATAATACTGGATACTGTGGAATTACAATTATGGCATGTAAAATTCATTTGTTGTATATTTTTACTTTAATATTTACATGTTCATCGTGTGCATGATTTCACGATAAAATTTACATGTAAATGTCTCTGTGAATATTCTGCATGATAAAAGCTCATTTTTCGACCCAATACACGTTCGATGAAATTTCCTAGAACACTTATCACCACCTCCCATCGTCGCGTCGTCTTGAATATTAAGCGTTATTGTGTGTTTCAAATTTCCATAACCAGCTTGCTCTCCATCTCTCGATGGTGGTGTCCACGCTGTTTGACATCGAAAGCAAAGGTCCCACAGCGCGCGGCTTCTACACCTTCTGCGGCCCAATAAAACAGTATGAATCGTAACCTCCTGTCTACACCTACTACCTCCCCCCACCACAGCCAAAAGACAAAAGCATTCTCAAATTACCTGATATTGTAAGTAATCCCAATAGCATTCCAATGAAGCTCTTCATCGTTGTTGTTCCTTTGCATCGTTGGCTTCGCTGGAGTCTGCTTGTACTGCTACTATTGCTCCTACTACTGTTAGCACATCCACAACCCCCACCACATCCAACTCCATCCGCCTCCTCCACCAGGTATTGCTTCGCTTTGTTCAACATTAAATTAAATTTTGCATCCGCCTCGGGAGGCACCACTTCCATAACCCACTCTTGCACTTCACACCCCACCCCCGCCGCAGCTGCTGCCGAGAGGCTCTTCACGGTTCTTCATATAAATACACACAGTACACCCACACCAACTGTCACGTTCCTAGAGCGTCCCGGGGTTGCTTCTTCGATGCTCAGTTTAAGCACTCACTTTCTCCGTCAGGCAGGTAGGAATCTTACACAGACAGGGCGCTGTTGCTGCATGGAGGAGAACGATTTATCTTCTGTCGACGAGGTAAACACACCGTTTTGCGATGAGAAATGTTGCTACGCGGTTGGAAGTTAGTGTAAGTTCAGAGAGTCCTTCTGTTGCTGGTAGTAGATACTACCTCACCTATGTCGGGATTTGGTCGATTTGATTGACGTTCATGGTTGATCTAGAGGGAATTTCGATGTCAAACTGATTTCACTTGGGATTATTGGTTGATACTTCTCAGCGTGGGATGGAAGCAATTTACATGTTCATATTGCATTTATTAGCACTGGCTTAGCAGATTTTTTCAACAGAGCTGCCTCGGTAAACGTTGTCCTGTCCAATGCGTTTTCTTGTGATCTGAGAACATATTTTCGCGTTAAAAATGTACAAAAATCGATTAAAAGAATCATCAAATTGATTTCTCGATTTTTACTGATAATGTTGATGTACAATTGTTAGATGCCCAAAACGATTAGAAAATAATTCCTCTCCCGCTTTAACACACATGTACAGAGCAGTAATGTGTGTGAGATATTCATCTATTTCCATCCGAAGGATGTTTGGATTGTGAAAAGAAGTGCCAACAAGCGCCTGTGGTTAGGGTTTAAAGTTGTAAATTGGAGAACACAAGTTCAAATCCCGTCGAATCAAAGTTGGCAAGTGAATATATTTTTTATAATTTTATCGCATTTTGACAAAGAATAAGTAGAAAGAAGGTTAGTTCTTGTCACTATTATTACGAAACAAACGAAGAAAATTACGAGTGATATTTGTAAGCTAAACGAGCGATTTCACACCATGAAATTTTGATTTGTTTTCAGTGTAATTGCAGAGTAATACATATCGCATATCTGAGATATGTATTACTCTGGGGTTTTTGCCATAATTTTCTGAAAAAGTTTTGAAAAAAATAATGTCACTTTAGTTCCGTTCATAATCCACGTAAACTTTAAGAGGGAAGGACGATTGACCAAAGTATACGATCTATACAAATGTCTACGGGTGAAAAGAGTAAAATTAGCAATTTCATTATAAAACAAAAAAATCAGGATCTCTTCAGAAATTTTTCAAAGGGCTAGAACATCTTTCAAAGGTTTCTTAAAAAAAATCTTCGAATTTTCCTAAATTTCTGTGAATTTTCTTATTTTTTAAAAAAATCTTTCAAAGGTTTCTTCAAATAATCTCTCTCGAATCATTTTGGAAATTTCTCCAGGTTTATCAAGAGATTTCTCCTTAAAATTCTTATAATCTTACCTGTTTTCCTCCCAAAATGACTCCAAAAATTTCTTTAATAAAAACTTCGGGAATTTATGCAGAAATTCCTGTGGAGATTCTTCTAGGAATTTCTGTTAGGATTCCTTTGTTTAAAAATCTCCCTTTAGTAACTTACAATACTGCTCCATGGATTTCTTTAAAAAATCTCAAAGGTCTCTTTAAGAAAACCTTCTACCTCCTTCAGAAATTACTACATAAAGTCCTTCACAAAATCTTCCAGAAATTCCTGCAGCGCTTCTCTCAGAAATATCTACAGTTTTTTTTAACTTTTATTCCTCCAGGGACTCTACCAGATGTGCCTCCAAAATTTTCTTCGAAAACTCCTCCATTGAATATTTATGAAATTCCTTTGAAAAATCTGCCAGGGATTACTTCAGAAATATCTCCAGATATTTATTCAGAGTTTCCCTTTTTTTATTTCTATGTATTTTAACTATTTGCTTAATCTACACTCAGCGGGGTAGAAGTTTTTCCTTTGAACGTTCTTCTAGAGATTCCTTTAGAAGTTTTTGAAGAATTATTTTAGAAGATTTTTTATGGGTTTCTTAATAAATTCCTCCTTGGGAAGAAAATTAGAAAATTATTCAAAATAATCATCAAGAGCGGTTTTCATAAACAATTCTGAGGATTTATTCAGGACGTAGATCAAGGATTGTTCCAGAAATTCTCCAATAATGTCATTAGAAAATCTTTCATGGATTCTTCAAGAGCCTCCTTCAATGATTCCGTTGGAAAATCTTCTATAATTTTCATTAAAAATTCCTCTAGGTATTCCGTACGAAATTCCTCCAAGGTTTCCATCATTTTCGATTATTTTAAAAAAATTCTTCTTGGGTTTCCTTTAGAAGTTTTTCCAAGATTCCATTTAAAATCCTTACATACATTTTACAACCTCAAATAATTCACGTAAGAATTATTTTGGGGAATTCCTAAAAAACGGATTTCTATTGGAAATCCTTCCACGAAATATTTCAGATACTCCTGCAGTGATTTCATTAGAAATCCTCCTACCGTAACGGCCCTTTAAAGAAATTTTTCCAAGAATTCCTTCCTTAATAGCTCAAAGCATTCATTCAGAAATTCATATCAAAATTTCTCCAGAGTCTCTTTAAGAAACTCTTCCAGAGAAGGGGCACTTCGAGAAATTTCTCCACAAATTCCGACAGAAAATATTCTAGGGTTTGCTTTTCCTTCAAGAATTCCTTCATAGATTTCCACAAGAACTCCTTTAGAAAATTTTCCATAGATTCGACGAATGCCTCTTCAGAAATATTTCACGTATCATTTTAAACGCATCCCTATGAATATTTTTAGAAAATTTTCCATGGATTGCTTAAGAAATTTTTTCATAAATTTCTTCCGAAGTTCGTTCAAAGATTATTTCCGATATATTCTTCCAAAGGTTTCTGCAAAACTTTCTTCTGGAATTCCTATTCAACTCAAAACCCTTCCATGGATTTTCTCTAAAAATTCTCCATTGATTGCTAATTTATGAAGCATCCGGGGATCTTTCGGAAAATCTTTAATGGAAAAAAGATTCATAACTTCTTTAAGGACTTTTTTCAGAAATTCCTCTAGTAATTTCTTCATAGATACTGGCATGCTTTTAACAGTTCCAGTAAGTATTCCTTAAAAGGATCTTTTTGTAATTCATTCAAAGTTATTTTTCCAAAAAAAAAATCTCTCGAAGATTGTTTTTTTCTTTATTTGTCCTTGAGGAATCCTAAGGAGAACCCTCCTTGTATCAAAAAGTTTTTCCAAAGTTTCATTCGACTTTTTTCCAAGGCTTGCTAAAATAACCCTAGTGATTTATTAGGACATTCCTCCAAATTTTTCTCTTCTTATTTAGAAATGTCTTTAAAGATTCATGCAGAAAATCTTGAACGAATGCTTGAGGAAATAACTCCAGAAAATTCTTAAAAAAATATTTTAGGGATTTTTTCAAAAGTTCCTCTACAGATTCTTGCATTCTGTTATGTGGCTCTCCCAGAGATTACTTGAAGGAGTATGCCTGTGGGAATTCCTACGGATATCCACCCTAATATGATGTTGAGGTCAATATGACCCAGACAGACACGCTGAACGTGTATTATGCCATCGTGGTGCGAAAAACCTAACATCTTAGGAGGGTTAAGCATGGTAATTACATAAATTCATCATGTTAGAGAATTATGAAGAAATTACCATATTTTTATGCTCTCTGTGCTTTCGAGGGTATTTTATGGGACTTTTAGGAGCTATATCGGTCTTCGGATTTCTTTAAAAACAATCGGTAAGGGTATGTTTTGAGCTGACTTTTCTAAAACTTTTGCTACTGAATAGCATATTTTAGCCAATAGATGACCCTTAACCAATAATGGATTCCCTTCAATGTTTCCCACATTTCCTGCTCAAATCTGTTTCTACCGGTGCACTTCCACTGGGAGATGATGGCTCATATTCCTATACAGTAGTTCCAAGTGGGGATGTTATGCTGCAAGGCGATAATTCGATGTTCTGAATAAGTTTGAACCCGAGCAGAAGAAAATATCAACAGCATAATAAAATATGTTATTTAGGCCTAATAACTGAATACTGGAATCAGTAATTTTTATGTTATTAGCATAACATATTATGATAAAAACTTGTCAGTCATAAGCGGCAAAATAACAAATATCATAACAAAAAAATGTTCCTGGAAGACAAATCCAATAACATGTTTTGTTAGATCAATCACAACCTAATAACAGGAAATTTGTGAACTTGTTATTGTTGTGTTATTGTTTATCGCATATTTGTACATTCTCTATAGTAGAATAATAACTGAACTTGTTTTACAACAAAATATATTATTGAAATGTTATCTTGTGGATATATCCCATTAACTTGATCATAACAAAATAAGATTGCCCAACAAAATATGTTATTTAAAAGATATATTTTGAAAAGTTAACAATAACAAACTATGATATTAAAACAAGCTATGTGATTTTGTTGTTATCAATTTGGTATTCTCCGCTGCTCGGGAATAAATGACATTCAGCCAAACGACACTCGGCCAAATGGCCGGACACCGGGGACCACTCTTAGGTCGTCCACTATTGTTACTGATTTATCATGATCTAGCAAATAACTGATTTCAGCATCTGATCTACCCAATAGCGGACCCAATCAACCCAGTAATGGACTCCGTGGGGTTTATTATGGGATAATTTAAGCTGAATTTGAAATGTTTATTTTCAGTGTCGAACGGTATTCCACTAAGCAAGTAAAAAGAAATTGTGGAATTGTGGAAGAACGTGTGGAATGCGATGGATCACTTCAGTCGAGTCAAGACTGAAGACGATCTTACAGTTGAGGTCGAAATACGATCGCCACTTTCACGGAACGCATTATCCAATCCCATACACCTCCCATATGCGGGGCACCGGGAGGTTTGAACATCCAACGTGTTTGGGAATGGGCGAATACGGTCGCCATATGATAATTCCGCTCCTCTATTTTGCGTTTCAGCTGGTTGTTCGCCACGTGAAAATTTGGTCCATTATCAGAATATATCTCTGCCGGATAGTTACGCCTGTTAACGAACTGATGAACTTACAGGGGATACTCAAAATAACTGGGACAGATAAAATTTTCACTTTTCAAAAAATGTTCAACTAGCTGTAACTTTTCGAAAAGGGCATCAAATATTCTCAAATTTTGACTGTAAGTTCATCAACTAGTTGTGTATTAGTGGCTCAATTTTAAAAAAAGATCGGGCTATTCTACACGAAGTTATAAAGGTTCTAGAAAAAGGTATAATTATTCGATAGCCAACTTTGAGCTGTTATAGGAATTTCTCGGCTCTGGCAGTCTGAGTGGGTAGCAAAAGGCTGTTTTGCTCCTACATCCGACGTTTCGGTTATATTTATTTAACCTTCTTCAGGGAATAGGAGTTAGCTTTTTTTGTTATATCTCCGGAATCAATGAACCGAATGCAATCAAGTTTTGATCATTCATGACTTATATAATGAGCTATTAAAAACATTCGACTAAACTTAAAATTCTTTATACGAAAGAAAATTATAACGATTAGATTATTTTTCTAATATAATACCAATTTATCCAAAACTTCATCATCGTTTCAAAATTTGAGATAGTAATTATAGTTAATTTAAATTCCCTCTTATTGACTTGAATATATTTATGTTTCAAAGGAAAGCAACCAAAAAGCCGGCATTAAATTGAAAAAGTAATGGGATGCATATGAAAAATAGATATATTTACTATAAAAACATAGAATAAATGAAATCGCTATAACTTTTTTCCTTATTAATAATTTCGAATTAGGTCAACTGTTTTTCAAAGTTCATTATATAAGTCATAAATGATCAAAATTTCATTGCATTCGGTTCAATGAATCCGGAGATATAACAGCTCAAAGTTGGCTATCGGATAATTATACCTTTTTCTAGAATCTTCATAACTTCGTGTAGAATGGCCCGATCTTTTCCAAAATTAAACCACTGATACACAACTAGTTGACGAACTTACAGTCAAAATTTGAGAATATTTGATGCCCTTTTCGAAAAGTTACAGCGAGTTGAACATTTTTTGAAAAGTGAAAAATTTACCTGTCCCAGTTATTTTGAGTATCCCCTGTATATTACACAAGATTTGGTCGTTAGGTTATGCATCACCTCCAAGTACATGGCCCGGCTGGTTGAACAGGTGAATAGTGCTATTCACCTTTTGCAGTTGTTTCGACCAACTTTTAATAATCTACACCATTGAACGAAAGCGGGTGTACAAAAGGCGTATTTTGCACGCTAGGCAAGGGAGGTTTACGAGGTACTCTTGCAGTGAGCGAACGTAGTTTTAGCGGTGAAACCGGTCAGCACGGAATGGGTAAACTCATTCAGCGATCCTGAGGACGAATGACAGAGGACTTGATCTCCTCCGGTATCCAGGAAGCTGCGTTAAGACGACTTCGCTTACGAAATATACCGTTCCGGTCTATGCACGGCCACAGTTTATGTATGGTGTTTGACTTCGATATGCCTACATGGGAAGCTTCAGGTCTTCCACTGGTCTTCTGAAGCAATGGAATTTCGATAGTGTACATAGAACGATTGTCCAGGGCCCAAATTGGTAGCAGCATCTACAACATTGTATTTCGAAGAAATCCACCTCCACTCACGAACTTCTGTACTCGAAGGTGTTTTACCGATTCGAAATCCCCCATATTGGTGATAGCGACGCTGTTGAGGATTGAAGTCACAGCAAAACCGTTTCCGAGTCGGCTCACAGGAATCGCTGTGGAACCGGTAACCCGTGCATAGAAATTCCGCTGAAGCTCTAACTTGGGTATTGCGTCCACCAGAGCTACTAGAGAGCCGCCAGATTCCACTCGGAAATATCTTCTTCTTCTTCTTCTTCTCCTTTGTCGTTTGACGTGCTTACTGGAACTTGGCATGCCTTCTGGAATTTCTCCACGAGTTACTTCCGGGATTCCTCCAGGAATACCTTTTGAAATACCCCCATGAATTCTTCATGGGGTTCCTCCAAGAGTTATTTCCGAGATTCCTCTAGGAACTCCTCCTTGTTGGCTTGTAGAATTTTTTTCCAAAATTTCTCCACGGAGAATATTCTTCTAGGAATTCCGGGATTTCCCCAGAATTTGCCCCCGAAATCCCTTCCAAGACTTCAGAAGGAATTCCTTTTGAGATTCTTCTAGGAACTCGATTTCTCTCGGAATTTCTTCTAGGATTACATCAGTTATTGCTTCCTGGATTGTTCCAGAAGTTCTTCCGGGAATTCCTCAGGGGTTGATTCAGAATTCTTTCAGGGGATTCCTCTGGGATTTTCTCAGAAGTTTCTTCTGAAATTTCTAAAGAGATTACATCTGAGAGTCCTCCAGGTACTCCGTGCAGGATTCCGCCAGGGGTTATTCTGGACTTCCTACTAGGCCTCCTCAGGTTTTATAGGAACCAAAAAAATCTTATTGGATTCCTAAAAGGGTTTCTTCTGATATCCCCCCAGAGTTCTTTCTGGAGTTATTCCAAGAACAGCTTACGAGATTCCTTCAAAGAATCCCTCAACGGTTTCTTTAGGAATATCTGCCGGGATTCCTCCAGGAATTATTTCCGAGGTTCCCGCAGGAATTCCATCCGAGATTCCTCAAGCAGTTCGTGAGATTTCCTCAAAAATGTCCTTAGGAAGTCTCCAAAGAATTCCTTGCAGGACTTCTCCGATTGAAGATTCCACCTTCTAAGATTCCTCCAGGACCTCTTTTTGGGATTACTTCAGAGGACTTCTCCCGGAGTTTTCTCCGGGGTTCCTCCAGCATTATTTTCTGAAATCGACCAGAAGTTTCTTCTGGGATTGTTAATGAGTTCCTTCTGTCATTTCTGTCTTCAATTGAGCGGAGTTCTTGGAGGAATCTCTGAAGGAATTCCTATAGGGATCTTGGAACGAATTTCAGAAGGACTCTCGAAACGAAAGAATTCCCGGAAAGAATTCCTGAAGGAATCCTGGAAGAATTCCCTAAATCCTGGAAGGGATTCTTCAAGAAATTTTGACATTTACTGGCCTTGTTGTTTACATAAAATCAAATAGAGTTAAAGGAAGGGAGAGAATTCCATGCAGCGCTCTATCGTCATTCCATTCTTCTTCTCTAACTTTCAGCAAATAGCACCGTGCCACATAACCGTGAGTTTGCAATGTTCAAGACCGATGAGGATCTTCGGCACAACGTTCACATAGTTTTGCAGCGGTAAACCTCAGTGGATTCGGAGATATACATCGGATATATTGCATTTGAGGGGGTTAGAGACAAGGGGGTGTAAGTGACAAAAACCCACTTTCGAGTAAATGAGGTTTAAGGTAAAACATCAAGAAATCCAATTGCAATTTTGCATGCAAACTTTAGAGGCACGATAAATCGAACCAAGTCGCACTTCTTTATCTCAGCTTTGCTCACTTGCAAAACGAGGCAGCTTTTTAAAATCGAGAGCATTTGTTTACGAATTTTTAAGATTAGTGCACTTAGAAACGTGAGTAGGGGTTCAAGTCGGCCATTGTGTCAGCCATGTTTGTATTCTCTGATGTTTCTCCTTAAAGTTTTTGACAAATTTTTCATCCAATACAAAATGTATGGAGTTTCAAAATCGACTCAATTTTCTACGATTTATTGTGATTTTTCTAATCATCGTTAATATAATCCTAATAAAGTTCCTGAAAGGTTGAAACCTGAAGAATGTTTTGATATGCACAGCTTAAAATCGCCAAAATTGTCACTTACACCCCACAGTGGTTCCGCCGTAGGTCATTAATCCAAAAAATTAACCTCAATGAAATTGTGATATCGTTGCGGTAACAAAAAGTTTAATGTCAATTTCTTGATTTTGCTTTTGGCTGACCAAGCCATGTGGGAAATTACACTGTTGAAAATGCTTTGACATCCATGTGCCGAGGACCGACCCGTCGAGAGTCGGACTGCACACTAATTGCCATACCAATAAGTGATTGGGAGGCAGTGCCCGAAGCTCTTGACAATTAAAAGTAATTTCCTCTCCCGCTTTGACACACATGTGCACAACAGTGTATGTGATGTTCATCTAATCCCATCCGAAGGAGGTTTGGATTGTGAAAAGAAGTTAACCATGTGCGATTGTGGAATCGAGTTCAGTTCTAGGCCTGCTGGCGACGGAGATAGTCGAGTGACTTCGTAGCTTGAAGGAATAGAAGCGCCCGTGTAGCGAATTGGGAGTCGTGAGTTCGAGTCTCACCACTCAGTACGTGGATTTCTTTTCATAATTTCAACTCTCAATTTGTTCATCGAGCACATGTTCTGTTGTGCACATGGATGTCAAAGCATTTACAACAGTATAAAGTTTAATATTTAAATCAATCATTACTTTTATCAAATGCATGCCGAAACTTTTCCGCAGAGCTCATGAAAGAAGATGTAATTGAGTAGACATTATATTTGAATTTTTCGAATTTCAGACCTATGCATTCACTACTCTATTAAAAAGACTTATCCTCTCGACATGTACAGTGATACACATTCGTTTAGCCGAGAACAAAAAAAGTGTCAGGAAACTCATACAAAAGATTTTATGATAAAACTTTTTTATCGTAGTAATAGTATATCTAGTACAGTTTTATAAAAATGTGATACATTAAACTTACATATACACTGAAACAAAACCGAGGGTAAAAACCCATCAAATTTCATTTTTTGCCTAGACATTCGTTTAGCCGAGGTAAATGAAAAATTGGTTTCCAATAGATTTTTTGCAATTTCGTGAATATATTTCGAGAATATACTTCAAGGCATTTAGTTTATGACGTGTTAGCAAGATATTTGACCTTAAAAGTTTATTTATTTGTGAAATTCAGCGAAATATTATAAAAAAATGTCCAGATAAGGAGAAGCGACGATAAACAAATTTATTTAAGAAAACTGATTTTTGTAAACACTCAAACGTAAGCTAGATTAGCAGTTTTGAAAATATGGCACAGAATTATTGTAAGAAATGTTCAAATTATTGCATAAAATGTCATGAAAAAAATAAGTATATTGGTTTTTGGTTGGTTAAACTTTAAAATGGGATTGATAAAAGCTAAAGTAAATAGTTCTGTATTGAAATAAATACGTGCCCTAATGCCTGTGGAGTATACCTGTTTGATACTACCATTAATAAATGAGTTAGAAGACTGCAAAGTGAAAGAACTGCAAGAAGTGTCAGATTTTGTGTACCGTGATTTCGGGTGAAATTGATCACTTTTCACAGTTTTCGCCTTCCAATTTTTGAATAGTTATCGATATGGTCAAACTCATTGCTTCAAAACAAGTACGACCACGGGTTTCATTAGTCAACGAGGTTGAAACTTTTACTGTAAATCATTTTATTGCAATAAATATCATTTAAAATAAAAAATCAGAAATTTTAGTTTCGGGGCGAAATTGATCAGTCATTGAAATGTCTTTGTAAGTGCTGGAAATAAATTTTCTATCTGAATTATCCACCCCAGAATGCGAAAAGCTTTGTAAAACTTATACAAGTTTAGTAAATTCTTAATTATTTAAATTTAAATTTTATTAAATCTAACGAAAACGCCTAAAAGTATGCAATTACTATACTGGACAAGTCATTGCATTAGAAAAGATACAATTTTATGCATATATATCAGTATTTATAGAACTTTTGATGACGAATTCGGGTTTAGCGAACACTTGGCAGCTATAAACATTTATTCGAATATTTATTCCATGTGCGATACAGCTACGGTAACACAAGTTTGAAAGTGTGTTTGAAAATCGCCAAACACACAGTTTCGGAAAATATTAAATTTAATACAGAAATATGTGACTAATTATCTGTAAAACATGTAAACTCATCATTCAATAACCCTTGACCCAGATGATGGTCATTTTCTACAAATTGTTTTAAGTTCAAAGCTTTATTTTTGACAAATAAAAATTGCCCTCACGTCGATCAATTTCACCCCACTGATCAATTTCACCCGAAATCACGGTACCCTGTTTATTCAAAAGCAGATGCTCATACAAAAATGCAAGATTTGGTTAAATAATCGGCTTATTTCATTCAATCTGAAGAAATACATTATAAATGAGTCTTAGTTGTGAACCACATTCATTTTTAACATGATTTATTTGAAAAGAATGTCTAAATTATGAAACAAGTAGTTCATGCTAGAAATTTGAATACTTTCGGTGCCATTTCTCGAAATATGAGCCGTCCAATGTATATTATTTCAGCCAGAATACAGTCTAGAAGATATTGGGAGCTATTAGAAGACGTAATAGTAGTAAACGCTGTGATTTATGCAAGTGAAACCATCATATTTCATCAAAACAATATTCAAATACGTGATTTTTTGATGGTTTGTGTTATTTTTTTTTTGTTAAAAACGTTGTTTTTCGCAAAATTTCAACCTGCTTTGGTCATGAAACTTTTATTAGACTCTTTTGAAACACTTTCGATAAAAATAACTACATCAAATATCAATTTGGAAACATTTACAATATTATGACATACTTATATGAGATGCATGTAAAATTAATATGGCAACACTTCCAAAAACGATCTAATTCATGATTTACAAATCGATCTATAATGCAGATCACCATACAAAATGACTTTGTTGGATATTTTTCGAAATTAGATAGTTTTTTATTATGGAATTCTAAAAATTGTACAATTCGGCTAAACGAATGTCTAGGCAAAAAATGACATATGAAGGGTTTTTACCCTCGTTTTTGTTTCAGTGTATATGTAAGTGTGATGTATCGCATTTTTATAAAACAGTACTAGATATACTATCACTACGATAAAAAAGTTTTATCATAAAATCTTTTGTATGAGTTTCCTGGCACTTTTTTGAAATTTTTTTAGCCTCGGCTAAACGAATGTCTATCACTGTATTTGGTTGATTGTGTTCGATTCTTACATAGTTGAAATCGATATTTACCATAAATTTATTTATAAAATTGACAAAAACCGGAAAAAATATTTCCTCTTCCGACCTCTTCGGACGTTCTTCTATGAAACTTTCCTATAGGGGAGACTGAGGAGACTTGATCCCTGGGGAGACTTGTTCCCCCCATATTTTCTCAGAATCAAAAACATTTTTCTTCTAGCATAAACAATGATTTACTGGCGAATTTAGATGCGACCAGATTAGTGGTAGTCACTCAAGTGTCGTACCTTCAATATACTCACAACCTAACAAATACCTCCCGCATTGCATTGCAGGGAATACTTTTTCTCAACTTTTACCCTCTCTCTCTATCACATTATGTGTGTTTCACTATTCTTGAGCAGTTTTTGTTCGAGCTAGTCCACCATAGCCATGCAGGCCTTAGCGAGGCTAGCTCCGTCGATGACTGTTTCTTAATAATATTTAAATAAAAAGAACACAAGACACCTCAATCAACAACCGACACTCTCTTTATTCCATTCAGGTATGTACATTTTAAGGCTTTTTACGGCATCATCAGAATCGGCAGCCATGTTGGATATGTGGCTCGAAATTTCAAAGTGGTAATTTTCTGCAACCAAAGCGAATATTCGTATGAAAAAGTATCATCCTATATGCTCACTCGCAGTGATTGCGATCCCGAGCAAAGGCGGATAACAAAGTGATATCTCTTTGATAATAAACTGTGTTATCGGTGATATCAATTTGTTATTTTTGTTACCATCTTTTTCAATTGATGATAACCAGATGATAATCAATTTAGTTATCGATCATTTTGGTACATCGCGATAACATAAAAATACTAAATGATAACAAAATATGTTATCTGTTTCCATACGCATATTTCAAAGCTTTCCCAAAACTGAGAGTCTGATGAACCTCGAATCTAAAAATAGATTCCGCTTTTCACCTTCAATGCGACTGCAGTACGAAAGCGTATTCTTTTATTACTCTCACTCTCAATGAGTCCCGTTAATATAGGGGCTATCGGCTGCGACCGACAATCACTCGATCAGGGTTCGAGGCCCGCCTGGGCGCAATAGTTGAAAACATTATTGGTTGTAAATTATAAGAAACTTTATTCAATAGGTGACAATGTCGGTAAAGTAGATTTTTTTCTATGTTGGTCGATAAAATAGCACTGAATGATAACTAATTGATAGGGCCCATATAGCCGAGGCGGTAAACGCACGGGTATTCAGCATGACCATGCTGAGGGTGACGGGTTCGATTCCCGGTCGGTCCAGGATCTTTTCGTAAAGGAAATTTCCTTGACTTCCTTGGGCATAGAGTATCTTCGTGCCTGCCACACGATATACGCATGCAAAATGGTCATTGGCAGAGGAAGCTCTCAGTTAATAACTGTGGAAGTGCTCATAGAACACTAAGCTGAGAAGCAGGCTTTGTCCCAATGAGGACATTACGCCAAAAAGAAGAAGAAGAAGAAGATAACTAATTGATATCAAAACCAGTTATCAATCAGCTGTATTTTTTCATGTTGATAACTAAATATAATGTTGAACAAAATATTGTATAACAAAACTAGTTATCAACTTGAACTCATTGATAACTTAACTTCTTATCATTTTGGTATTCGAGAAGTAAATATGAGTTATCATTTTTGTTATGTTGGCTCTTAATTCAACCTAAATGATAACATACTCAATTATCAAACGAATAATAACCAGGTAACAGAACTTGTTATCATTTTGTTATCCGCTTTTGCTCGGGATGATACCTCTTCAGCTGCGTTGCTGCAGAACTGGCAGTTTTTATCACTTCAAAAACGCGAGGCAAACAATCATTGAAAAGCAAAAAATCAATGATTCGTTTGAAAACTTGGTGATGCATCAGGACACCTATTGCTAGAACCCCTTTTCATGCTGCGGCGGCTAATTTGCTGTGTGGAAGTGATGTGATTTTTACATTACTTTTACGACGCGTCTGATGTGCAGCGAAAATGATGTGATAGGGTATCGGGATGCTTCGTTGGCATAGTCCCCTCGTTCGGCCTATCTCAACGTTAACGAGAAACTCAAACAAACACGCATAACTGGATATCGGAAAAGCTATGCGGCAAACAAGTGTAACATTTTGTTTCAATTTTAGCACTTTGGAGCATTAAAATTGGATGAAAATGTCTCTTTGTTTATGTTTTGTAGACGCCATGATTCTCCGGCTTAGTGGGTAGTCTATACACATGATCATAAATGGCATGAATCTGGAACATTTCGAACTGACTTTCCAATAACTGAACATTTGATGCGACGGTGAAAGACTCTATTTTAAACTTGTATATTTGTTTTCAACGAATAATAAATATTTTACAAATAGAATGTGGGCCGAACATTGTGGACATTTTTTCACTATGTACCCAAATCTTGGCCCATCACTAAAGTGACGTCAACAACACCGATAAAGTGACGTCAACAACATTGCTTGCGTGAGAACCAGATAGAACGAACAGGAAGAAAGATTTTGTGTACGGTGAGTGTAAAAATATAACACAATAATAGGGTTGCGTTGTTACCGTTGATAAATTAAGAAAGAACTTTAGTTTAAGTAATTCATTTACAGTTTTTTGAAAATTTGGCGCCGAAAATGTAATTTACAAGTAAGATTGGTGAACAAACAGAGATAATACTTCAGCAGAAATATTAAAAAAATGAGATAATAAGTGGTTCTAGTGTATGGAAAGCAATAGGCCAACGTTGTATCCACTAATAGGCCAAATTTTGTCCCATGGACCAACGTTGCATACCATCGCATCGAATCTTTTCAACTTAATAAAGTAAATTGTCAAGGCGGTTTGCAAATTAGGCCAAGGAATGGTACATATACCCTATCACAAGAATCTTATTGCTGTGCAGTGTGTACCCCTTTGATTCTGGGCCCCTCATTTGCCTTATCATTTCCATAGGAGTTGTGGCAGTATAGGGGTTCACCGAAATAAGCTTTGATAACCAGCTCAGATTATTCTACCACACTAGGCTAAAATTTTCCAAATACAAAAAAAACTTTGAAACTAGGCTCACTGTACCAGTTATGGCTATAGTACCTCGAATTCGCAATAGTTGATTTTCAACTTTTAACGATGCAAATCATCAAGAAAAAATATGTGAACAATAGATCACGTTCATAAAAGATGATTGCACTCATTTAAATTTCACATTTTGCTCAAATTATGATAGAAATAAATCATATTCCTTAAAATTTCGGCTTCCTTGCACCCTATTTCGCCATAGTGTACCAGTTATGGCAAATCCCATAAGGAATGCATGTAAATAGTGCGAAGTGGAACAGAAATTAAAAAGTATGTCCATAACTGGTACAGGGTTCCTATCATTGGCACACGCCGTAATAAATAGTAAAAGTGGGTTTGACTCAGATTTTATATTTTTCCTGTAAAGTATGTAAACAAATCTATCATTTGACATATCGACGATATTCGTCGGTCTTCTTCTTATTTATGTAGAAGTAGTTTTCCTTAGGTAGTGCGATAACTGGTACAGGCACCCTAACTGAAAAACTCAGCTACACAGCAAAATGATTCTTGTGATATCACAGCATTTTAGCTGCACATCAGTCGCGTCGTAAAAGTAGTGTAAAAATCACATCACTTTCACACAGCAAATTAGCCGCCGCAGCATGAAAGTGGTTCTAGCAATCGCAAGAACCGGATCGATAGATGAATCATATATAAGTAAAATATTGGCATGGATTCGTACACGGATCGGTTGATTGTGATCCGCCTTACCTCTCGACTATTTCACCGAGTTGGAAGGTGGATGATACTGCTTCTAGGTTTCTGCTGGAACGAGTTTGTTGACACTTTCCTGTACGAACCAGGGTGTACACGGTGAGTGTGATAATTATTGGAAAACGATGTATCCGAATGAAATTACGTTCGAAAGTGGATTCATCGCCGGAAATTACGCGCCTGGATATTACAAAATTATTTGCTGTGTAAAGACCCAATACTGAATGTAGCAATTATTGGTAAAATAAATGCCCGCATTGTCACTCCTAGATGTCAAATAAATATCAATTCCATTGAAATTTTCCGAACTTTATTGGCTCGGCACATAAACGGCAAGCAGCTTATCCGACTATTGCAATAACCTACTCACCAAGTGGCAATTTCCGCCATCTCATCCACACTCCGCACGACACGACTACCGTTTCGTGTGTCTGTGCCGGCCGGTTGATAAGTCCTTTTTCAAGAGTCAAATTCTTCTGCCCAGTCAAAGGTATAGGAACACACCAACCACTAGACAGACACACTCTGCTCTGCTGAGACTGAAGCTGAGAGTGTAGGACATGCTCGCATTCCACGACCGGAATTTGTCCATCCCGGTCCGGCCAGCCAGATTACAGTGAATCTTATGGGGTTCCTTCCTAAGAGCCAGCATCGTCCTCCTACTACAGCGCATCTGAACTGAACTAAACAGTAGACATTAGGCTAGTGGGTAACCTAGCGAATGCTGGCTGAGCTGATGCTGAAGCCATCCGTGGTTCGAGTCAACGTGAAAGGATAAAAGGAAAAGCGATATCGCCTTCGCCGCGTGGTATCGTTCCAGCACCGATCCACCTACACAGCGGCGTGGCAGCAGCAGCAGCAGCAAGCAGCGGATATATCCGGGCGTAGAAATAGCGGATATTATGATTACTTTTTATTGTTATAACATCCTTTCGCTGAGCTGAGCCCTCACCGTCATCGTGGTGGCTGGCTGTTCGAATAAAGAGCTGTGGATCTAAGTCAGTGCAGTGCAGTGCGGTGTGTGAGAGTGGTGGTAGACAGAGTCGATGTGAGATGGTAGTTACTTATGTGGGAAGGATTCCTGCAGGATCCATTCTGGGATACGAACAAACCGAGCATTTTCGGGAAGGGAGATGGAAAGTGGTAGAAAAAGCATGGGAAGAAATAATATGCTAAGTGAAGAATAGGCGAAAATTCGCGACCGAATAGTTGCACAAAAGATGGTGTTCCGTGGTCTACAACTCTCTGCACTTGTTATACCAAGATATGAAGGTTTTGATTTTACGTACCAGGATCGTATGGGGTGATGGAAATTAAAGTTAATGCCAAAGCCCAATGTTGAACAGAAAGTTTTGTTACCTAACACTTATCACTGTCAACCACAATCAGGTTTCATTGCAAACATCGCGGTTTTCACCTTTTCACGCAGTTCATCTAACGTTTTTTTCCGTAGCCCAACTAACCCTACTAAAAAGAGAGTATGTTAAGGAATGCAAACAGCAGCTCGTTGTCAGCGAGGTTAGCAACAGCAGCGGTCGTGCTCTAAAATCCTATTCTATTCGGTCTGCTCCCGACGATGAACACCTGTTCAAACAGCGAAAATCTCGTCTAGCGAGCAAAAAAAAGAGGATACCCCAATTTACACACTGAAATCCTATCCCGCGCGGTCAGGAGGATTTTTTCCTTTTCTCGAATTGACCACACCAGAACCGGAACAGAGGCCAGACGGTAGAAAAAGCCAGCCAGGTGCTGACGCAACCGACCGAAACATATCGCAACAAGATCCTTTCCCCCACCTTTCAAGTTAGTGTGCCACCAGCAACAGACAGAGACCCTTTGGAAAAGAAAATACTCACGGTCATGGTGGTCTGCAGGGAGGGGATTTGCAAATTTAATACCACTTCACTCCCACGGGATATAAATGTGTGCAACAGACGTCCTTGCTCGTCGTTTTGGGCTGGGGAATTGGGTGAATTGTGTCATTGGGGATAAAATAAATAAATTATACTTTTCATTTATTATTTGTAGATTTATTAGAATAGTTTGTGGCGTAAATTCTTAAAAAGTGCCTCGAATAAATCGTGACCAGGTAGGAAAAATAAAATTATAACAATCCCTCATATTCATAGGAATTACCACAGAAATTTCCTTAGAAATATCTTAAAAGTTTGTTTCTATGGATCTTTGCGGAAGCTTATTAAGTATTTCTACAAAAAATCCTTCAAAAATGCGTTCACAGATTGCTCCAGGATTTCAGAAGATACTCTAAAAACTTTATGAAAAGATTTCTCCAGGATTTTTTTTTTAAATGTCCTCAATACACCTTTTTTTAGAAATTCCACCTAGAGTTTCCTAAGGCTTTTCTCCAGATATTTCTCAAAAAATTTCTTCAAAAATGCCTCCTAAGATTCCTTTAGGAATTTCTTTGGGATTTTTCTTAGATATTTCTTCAAGGACTCTTTCAGAAATTCCTCATCGTATTTCTTCTGAAGTACAATGAGAAGTACTTTTAGGGATACTCTCAAATATATCTAAAATGACTTTTTCTGGACTTCAGGGATTTGTTCAAGAATTTCAGCAAGAGATTTTCAAAACGTTTTTTTTCATGAAGGTCTTTGGAAATTCCTCTTGAAGTTTCCTAAAAAATCCCCAGAGATTCCTTTAGGAATTCTTCCAAGGGTTCTTCTTCAGAGATTTTTTCAGAAGTTCCTTCAAAAGTTGCACAACACAAAATTTGCAGAACTCTTTGCAAATCCTTGAGGGAGATTCTGAAGAAATATTTCAAAAGTTTCTGCAGATATCCCGGAAAAAAACTGCAGAGGAAGGACTGATAGAAAGTTTAAAGAATATCTGGAAGAACTAGAGTATCTTTGGAGCCATTTTTGATGCGTCTACGGAAAAAAAAATCGGAAAGTATCCCTGAAGAAAGGTCCAAATTAAACCAAAGTCATACCTGGAGAAACTTTTGGAGAAACCCCCCGAGGAATATCCAGAAGAATCTCTACTCCTGGAGAAAATTAGGATTATTCTCGTGGAAGAATTCCTTCAAAATTGTTTAAGACATACATATGCATGAACTTCTGTTTCAATCCTTGAAGAAATTTCCGTAATTCTAGAGAATCCCCGATGTAACCTCAGGAGAAAGATCTTAAGAAGCCCGTGGACTACCTTCTTTAGAAACTCCTGAAGGAGACCCAAGGAAAATGCCTGAAGGAATTTTCGAAAGGATTTTTGAAAAAATCCTGGAGAAATGTTCGAAGAAATACATGGAAAGAAATGGAATGTAAAGAAATACCTGGAGAATCTTCTCTTTATCTGATTTTACTATGACAGCACTGCTCCAAAATATCATTCCAGGATTCCTTCTGCGGGTTTTCCAGGATTTCTTTAGGAATTCCTTTCAAAATTCCTATAGAAGATCCTTCAGGGGCTCCTTTAGCAGTTCTTCCGAAGTTTTTTTTCTTCTTCTGGGGTCCTAGATGGAATCCCCAGATAGTAGGGTAAATCGCCAATTGTTACACACCTCAAAAGAAATGCACCTTGTACACTCAATCCTGTTTTTACACGTCTTTTCTACGCGATTTTATTTTGCACGACTTTTTTTATACGATTTTCTCGAAGTAACACGACTTTTTTTTGACGCTATTTTGGTAATTTGCGGAAGAGCAAATCGTGTAAAAAATGTGCTTTTAATTTCTTTTGCGTGATTTCTCGAAGGTACGCAAACTTTTTTAACACGAATTTTTTTACACGAACTTTTTCACGCGGATGCATCAATTGTGTAAAAACAGAATTGAATGTATTACTCCTGGAGTTTCTTTTGGAATTTCTCCCGGAAATCTTTGTAAGATTCATCCAGGAAATACTTCCGAGGTTTCTCCTAGACCAAGAGTTCTTGTTACAATTTCTCCTAGAATTTCTTCCTGGATTCCTCTAGTTTTAATGCTTTCTGAAATTCCTCAATGATTTCCGTCTGTTATGATGGGATGTGAAAATGAGCCCTATATGAAAACCCAATAGATTCAGGATTGAAAATTCAAAATTTTGCTCCCTTTCTTGGATTCGTCCAGGAGTTTCTTCAAAATTATTTCGGATTTTTTTCTCTGAGATTAACCAGAAGTTCCATGTAGGACCCCACTCCCTCAGGAAGTTGATCTTCCTGCAGGTGTTCCTTCTCATATTCATCCAGGAGCTCCATCTGGGATTTCTCCAGAAATTCTTTTTGGGATTTCTTCCTGAATTCCTCTTGGTATAGATGTTCCTTCTTCGATTCTTCTAGTAGTTCCTGCCAGTGATTCATTGAGGAGCTGCTTCTGGGATTTCTTCAGGAAGTCTTTCCGGGCTTTCTTCTTGTAGGATTGATCCATTAACTCCTTCCGGTATTCCTACAGGGTCTCCTTGAACGATTCTTCCAGAAGTTCCTTCAAAGGTTCCTCACATAGTTCCTTCTGGGATTCCTCCATGTTCTTCTGAGGTTGAGCCAGGAGCTCCTTCTAGGATCCCTCTAGGAAATCCACAAGGTTTTTTTTCTCGGGATTTTTGCAGGAGCTCATTCCGAGATTTCTTCAGGACTCTTCAACGAATTTCATCCGAGATTCCTTCGGAAGTTCGTACTGGAATTTCTCCAGCAGCTACTTTAATTAATTTCTTCCAAGATTACCCTGGGAGCTGCTTCTGCAATTTCTGCAGATTCCTTTGTAATTCCTCCGGAAGTTTATTCTGGAATTCTCCCATTATACCACTATAGTTTTCCAACATTAGCTTATACAAATCCTCATTGGAGCCACCATTAAATTCCCATCGAATTTTCCTCGATGTCATACAAAACTATGTTTTTTGAAATCCCACAATTTGCGTGGGAATGTACATTTTTTTCCGTGCCATTGTATTTCAACTGCGCGATCGTGGTCATTTGCCAAATTCTACACAATAGTTTAGACAAACCCTTCAAATTTCTTTCGCTTAGGGAACGGAGCAGTGCTGGCAGCAACAGAATCTTAAACAAAAATAAAGTAGGAATCTAATTTCTAAAAAAATCTCTAGAGGAATCCTGGGATGAAATCCTGAAAGGATACCTGATGCAATAATCAGAAGATTTCGGGGAGCAATTTCTAGGGAATACTTGGATAAATTTCCAAAGAAAACCCGGGAAGAATCAAACACGAAATTTTTTAAGGTGTTCTTGAAAGAATTTAGGAGGAATCTATATAGGAACCCCTAAATAGATTTTGAGTTCTTTCTGGATTCTTCCAGGGATCGCTCATGGAGTTCTTTTGAAGATTTTTCCTGGACAAATAAGGGATTTCTCCAGGAACTTTTACAGGAGTTCCTTTAGGAATTCTTGTTAGAGTTTCTTCATGAATTTCTATTGGACTATAATCAGGCATATCCCCATGGAGTTTCTACAAGAATTCCTCCAGGATTTGTTTAAGGTAATCCTGAATTTCTCCAGGAAGTCTTACGGAGAATACTCCTGAAAAATCTTCGAGAATTCCTCCTGGAAATTCTGCAGAGGTTTTCATTGGATATCTTTCAAGGATTCCTCCACGAAATCCATCGCCGACTCCCCTTGTAAATCCTTCGAGGATAACTCCTGGAAATCCTTCATAGATTCACCCTGAAAATCCTTCGGGAATGCCTCTTCGAACTCTTTTGGATATTCCTGCTTGAGTTTTTCTTCCTCTTAGAATTTCTTAGAGGATTCTTCCTAGAATTTTCTCTGGTTTTAGGAACTTTAAAATTTTAATCAGGGATTTCTTCAGAAGTTTCTGCAGAGATCTCTTTAAGAAAGATGCTTAAACCACCAGAGGTTCCTGAAAAAAGTCATTGAGGGAAGAGTCCAAGAGTTATTTTTAGGGATTCCTCCACAAGTTCTTTCAGAGATTTCTCCAGGAGTTTTTTCAGGAATCCCTTTCGCACTTCTTGCAATGTTCTTGCTGGAATGTGTTCAGGGATTTCTCCTGAAAATCCTTCGGTGATTCCAAAGTCTAAATAGTGTGACCTTGTAATCAAATTTGATAGTTTTTGAAGCTGCTAAGAAATCCAAACAAAAACTGTATAAAAATCGATACTTTAGTGCCCTTCAATGGCAATGGAGTAATGCGACATGTACTACACTATGGATACGAGTAATGTCACAATAAATCTATTAGCTGGTCGTAGTGTCGGACCCGAACAGGAATAAAAAATGGGTTATCAAACGTAATAGTTTATGTCATCAATGCTCCTGAAAAAGCTCAGACTACAAATTCTATAGCGTGCTGACAACTTCTTTGCCTCGTCAATGTTGACTTCATAGTCAAACTTCGATCATGCCAATTCATGCCGCCACCTCCACCAGCACAAAATGGCTCTCACACCACCACCGAGTAAAATATAGTCGGTGCAGAGGTCTATGCCGGAAAGAGTTCCAGAACAAATCCCCAAAGGGATCCCGGGAGAAATAAATGGAAGAATACCGGAAACAATCCGGGAGAAATCTTCAAAAGAATACCCTGAAGAACTGGTGATAGAATCCCTAAATGAATCTATAGAAGAATCAATAAAAGAATCCCGGTAAAAATAATGGACGAAGTCTCGGGAGGTACCAATGATGGCATTCTGGGAGGAATTTATAAGCGGGGAAGAAATCTTCGAATCCCAGAAGAAAACCCGTAAAAATCCTGTAGGAATTCCTGATGGAATCTCAGGTATAATCCTTGGCAGAATTTGTAACGAATTCTGGGAGAAATCAATGAAGGAATCCCGATGGAAATCGATGATGGTATATACCGAACTTTTGGTTGCTTGAGATCTCAAAAAAAAACAGAAGAAATCGCTAAAGGATTTCCGGGAAGATCTCTTGAAACAATAAGTAAATAAATTTTGAGAAGAGTTTCTTGAGAAACCCTGGGAGAAATCAATAAAGAAATCCCAGGATGATCCGGTAAAAATACCTTTATGCATCCGAGATCTAATTGTTGAACAATTGTATTGTATTGTTAGCATGACTGCCAGATTTGTTTTTAATTTCAATCAAAGCTCGGGTGCACTATGGGTTGTTCCAGGAGGTTTTGGGGGGGGTCCTAAGGGCGATTTAGGGGAATTCCAGGGGCGTTCGAGGGACTTTTGGGGGTTTCATGGATGTTCATCCAAATTCAGAAGATTTTAGAGGGTAAATCGGCTTCAGGGGCGGTCCAGGGGTATTTCAATAGGTTTCAAAGGAGACACGAGCGTTCCGAGGATGTTCTATTTATGGGGTTTAAAAAGCGTTCCTGGGAGTTTTATGGGCGTTTCATAGGGGGTTTCAGGGGGTTCCAGAGGCATTCCAGAAATTTCAAAGGGGTTTCAAATGTGTTCCAAGGAGTTTCAGGGATGTTTCAGGGGGTTTCAAGCGTGTTCCAGCGGGATTCAAGGGCGTTCCAGGGTGTTCCTGCGGTTTGCGGTTGAAATTATGTTTTGGTGGGTTTCAATGGGTTTATGGGTATTCTAGAGCAGGGATGGCAAAAATATTTTTTTCTCTTTTCCGTTCATCGATACTGACAGTAAAATAAAAACAAAACAACGGCAGCACCAATACCATCAGACGCCGCGCCGACGGCAGTCAAGCAGACGCTTGATGGTTTTTGCATCCCCACGAAAATATTTATGATCAGTCATGCTGAGGCGGGTGATTGCGAAAAATGTCACATATTTTCAACTGCTAATAACTCACTTGTTTTAATAAATAATTTAAATCGATTTGCACAAATTTCTAGAGCACACTCCTAGCATTGTGATGCATGTAAAGAAGTTTGTCTAGAAGCGGTTTGAAACGCAGAAAATGCGAAAACGGGAGAGACAGAAATTTCTGTCGTCGTTGTGCTCGAGTACAGGCGCTCCCACGCTTGGAAACCGTTTCGAGGAAGAAGGCTGCAGGAAAAAAAATGTTATGACATTTATTTTTCGAACAGTTTGAGTTTGGCTGGGCCTATGATGTTCGTGTGGAAAAATGTCAAATGTACAGCCGGTAGTTGTTTTTTCCAGTACATTTCTCATCCCTGTTCTAGAGAGCTTCAAAGAGGGGAGTTCCAGAGAATTTGTAAGGAGTTTAGGACCGTTTCAGGAGTTTTTGAACGGTTTCAGGGGTGCCATGAGCATTCAAGGGTGTTCCAGGGGGTTTATGAGAATATTAGGGGTGTTTCGAGGGTATTTTAGGGGGGTTCCATGGGGTTTTAAGGATGTTTCAGCGAGTTTCAAGGATTTTCAGGAGCGTTCCAGGAGTATTAAAAGTGATTTCAGAGGGTGCCATGACCGTTCAAAGTTTTTTTTATGAGGTTTTAGGTGCGTTCCAGGGAGTGTCACGAGTGTTCTAAAATCTTTCAAGAGCGTTCAATAGAGTTTCAGGGGGATTCAAGGGTGTTCCAATATGTTTCAGGTGATTTCAGGAATGGAGGAGATGTTTTCAAAGATTTCAGGGGTGTTCCAAGGAGTAGCAGCGATGCTCCAGGGGGTTTTTCTCTGAGAGAAATTCTAATCAAAGCCTTGATGAACTTCTGATAGAATTCATAGGGAAGAACTGGTAGTGTATCATCAAGAATACTCATGCCAAGCATACAGTTTAGAATTTCCAATAGCATCCAAAACTCAGTTAAGTACGAAAATCTCAATTTCATTGCATATTACGGTCAAATATGGTTTTCTGACCGAAAAAAAAAAATACTTTTCACTATAAGATAGTACATTTTATGCCTGATCCCCCCATACGCAACGCAGCCCAGATCCGCATCGGGAGGTCGGTCTTTGGATTCAACACTCTACGGAGAAGAGGCCAACAGTGGTCAGACATGGTCGGCGTCAACACCACGCCACCATCATAGTCAACACACAGGGGCCTCACCTCTTTCTCTCCCCTCTATTCCCGGGTGCAATGGTTTTCGTTTGGCACTCGTCGCCCTTTCCGGAGTTGCCCCGGTTGAATACCTAGTACCTGTATTTGAATGCTAGTAGTCAGCCAACCTCGTCATGTTAGGGCAAGGAAATGGCAAGGTAAAACTGCAAAAGAGAAACCTGGAGCACGATTAGAAAGGGTTAACTTTTGCGCCATCGAGGGGAACTTTGGTCGCCGTTTCCTAACGAGATGCTGACGGTTATGGCTGGCTGCTATGTGCACTTAAGATTCACTTTAATTTGTCAAATTCAAAACGGGGGTTGTACACTTGGGGTTGTGCGAGGAAGCCAATTGCGTTTGGATGACCCCATTTCGTTTGATGCATATAGTATGGGAAGGATTGACTTTTTTTTTGGTTCTTGGGATCGATCTATAAAGATGCCAGGAACAATTCTACTAGAAGACAACAAAAAATATGAAGGTCAAGGAATTACAAGGAAATTTAACAAATTTTGACATCGAATTGTTTCAAAATTTGCAGGGGATTTCACTGTTTTCTGTGGACGAGCGAATGCATCATCCATTCTCCCTTTTTATCCTGTCTTCTAACGTTACAGGTGTCACAGTTGCATTTAGTTAAGGTAACACTTTAAAATCTATTTCAGGATTTAACGTCTTGTGTCGCCTTGACAAACAGATATTGGTCGCTATGCTATATATTGAACCCATGACTATCCACTTATGATGCGATCACGACTTCCTTTGGAAGGATAGTAAGTAAAAGTAAGGGTAAAAGGTTATTGCGGCCATAATAATTATAAAATGCACCATAGGAAAATAAAAATGCACCATAAATAATTAAGCAATGTACCGATAAAATGCATAGCTTTCTCCATAAATAAATAGAAATGTTCCATAAAAAATTAAAAATGTAGCGGTAAACCAAAAAATTTTCTAGTTAAAAATGAAACATTGTATCAATAAAAAATTAAATAAAACACCATAAACAAACAAGATTGCTCCATAAAAAATAATAAAAACATCCATTAATAATGAACATTTGCTCCATAATAATACCATATTTGCTCCATAAAAAATTGAAATTGCACCATAAACAAATTGTAAATTTTACCTCAAACAATGCAAAATCTACAAAAATTAATCAAATTCTGCATCATTAGTAGTATTGCAACGACTAGTATCAATGTAAATATATAAATATATGTTAATATGTGGAAGTTAAAAGGCAATATTCTGCTCCTTCTGCCATGATAATGTAAAAAGAATCTAATAGAAATAACGTCAGTTGTTATCAGGATACTTAGTTTATTTTATATTTATTTTAAAACATGGATTTATTATTAATCGATGCAGATGTAAAGTAAGAGAACAAGAATTAACCCTTTTTGATATTTTTTCCGATCAAATTGGAATCATCAATAAATGTATGTAAACTACAAGAATATGGTTAACCCTTTTTCAAAATGCGGATTCTTTTAATCCATGTGGCGTAGCCTGTGGATGCGTCGTAACTGTGTCGATTCGGTTCCAGGCAATCCACAGATCCAAGAATTTGCCCGGTATAATGCAAACAGTGATGTTATCCATTTTTTAAGTCCGACAAGCGTTAGCGAGTTCGAACAGCAAGCGATTATACGGTAAAATGCATCCATAGTTTTTCCATCTTTTAAGTCGTTCTATCATAGATGTGTGCTTCGGTATATGATTTCTGTATATTCTCTTTTTACTTTTCATATTAACATATTCCAATCCACATCCTAAAGTACGATATGTCGTTAGACACTGCAGCAATGGTACAATTAGATTAAATTTATGTAGCTTTTACATTCTTTGTGGTAAAATTTACAATTTGTTTATGGTGCAAATTGATGATATTTATGGTGCAATTTAAGTTTTTTATGGATCAAATATGCTATAACTATGGAGCAAATATTCATTATTTATGGATATTAATACTATTTTTTATGGAGCAAACTTATTTGTTTATGGTGTTTTATTTATTTTTTTTATTGATACAATGTTTCATTTTTAACAAGAAATTTTTTTGGTTTACCGCTACATTTTTAATTTATTATGGAACATTTCTATTTATTTATGGAGAATGCTGTGCATTTTATCGGTACATTGCTTAATTGTTTATGGTGCATTTTGATTTTTCTATGGGGCATTTTCGTTTATCTATGCGTGCATTAAATAGGCTGCCTAAAAGTAAGTAATAGTAGACCACTGATAGCCCTATCGTTGAATGTTATATTTTATGAATGTTGGATATTTAAGAGCATAACTGTAGCAAGGTTGCATATGTTTGTGAATCCGCATCTTACATCCGGAAAACATGTTTACTGACTTTAAAGCAACTTTCAAAAGTCAACTATGCGAAAGTAAAGCCTCTGATTTGATTAAGTCAATGACATAAAGCCATGGCTTTCTTCATTCTTTTCACAAATGTTGTGTCTTTGATCAGACGTCTCGACTTCATCTTCCCTGAACTTGTAAAGTCCACGTAAACCAACATCCCCATCCCTCGAGGGCGACCATCGCCTGCAGATGATAACGATTTTCCTAACGAGCGAAATCGGTTTGAATATTAATTCTGACCTTTTCTTCTGTCTCCACCAACCTACCTACATATGTATATAGGGAATCGCGCCACTTGGGCGGTGGCTTCTATTTTCGTCTGTTTTCCGCTATAACTCAGTCAAATTTGAACCAATTGACACAATTTTTGGAAGGCGGTGAGATAGGTATAGTATCCACCCGTGTACAACAATTCAAGTCAATTGGTTCAAAATTGACTGAGTTATAGTGGAAAACAGACGAATATAGAAGCCACCGCCCAAGTGGCGCGATACCCTAGCTGACGCTACCCAGACTGCACACAGAAACTTTGGTCTTACAGTTTTCCCGTATTCAGACGGATGGAAAGGTATATAATCAAACGCTTCGATTTTACTTCCTGGCATGAACTGACGACGACGATGATGACGACGGCTAGTCGAAGGTAGGTATGTCGGTCGAAACGCCAATTAAGACTCACGTTCGTTGATTACCATACCTGGAACGTCATCACATCATCGCCGTCGGCACTGGATTCGATCGGTTCACGTGTGCACACGAACGCTGGCCGTTCTCATGCTTCATGAAAAAAGTGCACTTTCATAAATTTTGAATTCAATTTTTTCACATCTTTTTGCTTGAATTTTCTTTCTTTGTTTTCGTTTGGCACCTGGAGAGCCTCAAACTTGTGACCTCACCGCTTCGACTAGGGTAGGTCGTTGGGCTATTGTGTGTATGGAAATCGGTTGATCCGGTGTATGCGAATCGATTTGGCAGCCTTTAAAAAGGTTCATAGAATACACAAATTGCACAAACCTAATAAAATTATAGAGTGCTCTAGACAGTCTTTTTAATCGAAAATGTCGAATTTGTTTTAAAATTTTATGTTTGTGTTTTTTTTTATCTTAAATTTTGCATAAACATGTATAATTAATAAAAAGAAACTTTTTTCACCATGAGTTTGCTATTTTGACTGTAGTAGCGTTACTCTTGAGAAGGGTCTAAAGCAAAACGTCGTCGAAAGTTTAAAAAAAAAAAGAAAAAATAAAAATACATTACAAAATCGGCATGTCCGATTGATGCCGAAGACATTATTTTAGACAATTCATGAAACTAGGTATTTTAAGTTTGTTTACACAGTACAAAAAAAGTTGATTATTTTTTATTTTGATTGAAAAATAAAACCTTAAAATTAATCCTAAAATAGTTGTTGATTTTTTTTCAATTATATGCAGTTTATTACGCTGGACAAAAAATAATTTTTATTGAAAAAAAAACACCTTTTTTTTTATTTGTCAAAATACGCGCCATAAATATTGTTCGACCCAACGTACGCATAATTTGTGATAGAAAAAGTTTTAGTTAAATTTTGTGAAATGCTGCCGTTTTCGAGATACAGTGATTTTACTAAAAAATATACTGAAAATATTCAACTATCGGTCGTTTTCGAATATTTTCCAAGTCATAAGGATTTATTTCGGGAATATTTTATATAATTTTTTAATCCATAGCACAATGGGAAAAATATGTTTAAACCGCGAATGAATTCAATATATCTGCTCAGAGAGGATAGATTCGAATGATTTTTTAACAAAAACGGCAAAAATCTCTACAATTTCAGGTAAGGAGGGTGTCATTCGCCGCACGATGCTGGATATCAGTGTATCAGCCCATTTTGCAAAAGATGTGTGAGAGAGAGAGCGTGGGATAAAACGAGCTCAATACACTGATTTCTAGCACCGTGCGACAAAGGGCACCATCCTTATATGAACCTGTAGAGATTTTGGCAGCTTGTTTCAAAAATTCATTCGAACCCATCCACTCCGAGCAGAGATATTGAATTTATTCGCGTTTTATAGCTATTTTTCTCACTGTGCATGGGCTAAAACGTAAACAAATATGGACAAGAATATTATAATTTAATTAAGTAAAAGAAACACAAACAAAAAAATCTTTTTACGATATATATGTATAAATTCCAAAAAAACAGCAGCAAAGTAGTTCATCATGTTTCTGAAACCTTATGGTAACTCAACATAAAATTTAAAATTTAGGGTGCCTGTTGTCTGCAGTTGGCCAATCGAACTGCCCTATCTAGTAGTGATAGTTTGTCGAGCAGAGAAAAGAAATATGTTCTTATGAACGATAGCCAGGAAACAATAGAATAAACACACATGTCATGAGCAAATATCTTTGAAACTGGCCAAGCAATTATTTTTTTTATTAGTTTTTGGATGAAAAAAAATAAATGAAATCTCAAAAAACTCATTTTTTTAAGACGCGGACACCGTTTTCGGCCAGAGGCAGTACAGACTAAACGAAACTTAACACTAGACAAGCGACACACAGATCATGCACTAGTGGATTTGGAAAAGAAACCAGTTCTTACGATTCGTAAGTTACGAAAAGTGTCATCGACCGGAGCAGTAATCGAACCCCCACCTCACAGCATGGTGCGATTAGAAGCTTGGTGACTCTAACTGCACGGCTATGCGGCTCCACATTTGTGTAATTTTGAAAAATTACGATTACGGGGCCCGTGGCGCAAGTGGTCACACGTTCGCTTCATAAGTCATGGGTTCAATTCCAGCCCCGGCACGTTCGTCAGAGACTCACAAAAAAGATCGAAAATTGACAAAGTTAAAGCACATTTAAAGCACTTAAAGTGAAAGCACATTTTCATTACTCGAAATACCGACTTTAAAGCGTTTGCGCCTTCTCTAAATCTTAATATTTTCGGTTCAAACTCATACATTTCTTTTTTTATGTCATTTTTTTCTGTTCAGAGAGACTTAACCTGTAGGGCATCCGTCTCTGTTTTATGTCATTTGAATCCAGAAACGCTTACGAACTCCAGGTTTCAACAACTTTTCAAAAACAGGCTGCAGCCTACTGTACATGCACACAAATAGATCTGTTAGCACAATCACTGCCGGACGACATCGGACATCCAAAGAAAGCAGCTAACCTGGACAAAGTGACAATCGGATCATCGTCGCTAGGTGCAGGGTTAGCAGATTTAGGGGCGAAGGCCTCTCTCTCTTCTCTCTTCTTGGCGTAACGTCCTCATTGGGACAAAGCCTGCATCTCAGCTTAGTGTTCTATGAGCACTAGACTGGGTCAATAAAGTCGATTTTTCGGAACAAAGCATTTTCAATTCCTTTTAGCGTCCAAAACAACTGTGCAAAATTTGGGAGCGATTGGTTGCTTCCCCGTATTCCGCATTGCGATTGAAATTTGAATGGAATTTAGTATGGGAAAACGTACTTTTTTGCATTTTTCTCATAAATTGAAATTTTCCCTCTAAAACAATACAACTAATGATGTTGAAGTATAGCTTAGGATATGCCGAAAAACTTTGCCGAAGACTGCTAAGTGATTCGACACTCGTGAAAAAAAGTTATAACGTACAGATTGTCCGGTGGTGCTTAACGTTTAACATGTAAAGGAATAACATCAATAATAAAATCTCAAATTTTGGCCTAAGTTACCAGGCGAATAACTTTTTTCACAAGTATCGGATCACTTTTCGGTCTTCGGCAAAGTTTTTCGGCATATCTTAGGCTATACTTTAACGTCATTATTTACATGGTATTAGACAAAAGAATTCAACTTATGAGAAAAATACAAAAAAGTACGTTTTCCCATATTAACTTCCATACAAATTTCAATCGCAAGGCGGAAAACGGGGACGCAACCAATCGCTCCCAAATTTTGCACAGTTGTTTTGGGCGCTGATATAGATTGAAAAAGCTTTGTTCCGGGTTGATACGATCAAATTTAAAGTTTCTCCATACAACGTTGACCCACTCTAATGAGCACTTCCACAGTTATTAACTGAGAGCTTCCTCTGCCAATGACCATTTTGCATGCGTATATCGTGTGGCATGCACGAAGATACTTTATGCCCAAGGAAGTCAAGGAAATTTCCTTTACGAAAAGATCCTGGACCGACCGGGAATCGAACCCGTCACCCCCAGCATGGTCATGCTGAATACCCGTGCGTTTACCGCCTCGGCTATATGGGCGAAGGCCTGTCAGCCACTAAAATAAAAATTAAAAATTAATCAATTAAAAAGGTTTTTGAGATAATAGTTTTTTAGGATTGATTCATAGTATTATGACTACGAGTCATGACGAGAACGACAATTATCATGAATATTTCTTACACTTTTAATATAAAGGTTATGGTTGCCAAAAGCGTTACGATAAACTTTTTATAACATTGATCCCAAGTAGCACCTGCAACTAAAATGGAAATGCTCATCGTTGCAAACATGTTGCAACTGAGTTTTCATGAAACAAACAAAATTAAAACCTAATAAAATCCTGTTGTTAATGCCAAACTGAGGTGTAACAGTTTTATAACAACTACCAAAATGAAAACAAACGTCATCATTAGTTGAAACTTGCGAAACCAATTTGTAACTGAAGTATAATCTGATTGTTTCAACGAATCTTAGTTACAACCGTTTACAAACCAAATCAACCAAAACATTGATTCTGATTGTTATAAACATGTTGCACCTGGAACTTATTTAGAACATAACGAACAATTTTGACAGGAGAGGTAGAAGTTGCAAAATGTGCAGCAAAATGTTTTTTGTGACCATGAAAAATATAAAATGCACTTTAAAAAACCAAAATGTTTCAAAAATAACGAAATTATGTACAAATAAAATGTAACCTTTTCTTCATAAATATTTCGACATATTCCAAATATTATAAAATTAAAGTGGTAAAATAGAAAAAAAAATCTGATTGAAAGTATAATATTGACCCAATAAAAAAAATCTGCCTCATTTTCGCAGTACTGAACGACTGGTATCTACCACAGGGAAGATTTGAATATATGGGGTTTTGAGAAATCTTACGTAACGTACAAAAATATTGGATGTTTTCCATGAAAAATTTTACAATGGGTTAACAATTTTTACAAAAAAACGTGAAATTTTCGTTACGTAATAAATGGACAGCCTCTTGTCGACGTAAATGAGAAGTACACGTCCAAATGTCTGCTTTTTTGGTTGTTTATGTTCTGCACGGAAAATTCAAAATACCTTATTTTGGGTCGATTTTACCCTAAAATGAGTATATCAAATTGATCAGTTACCCAAAATTAGGTTGTTTTTCCTCTCTCTCCCACAGAAGTTGTCGTAAATAAACAGAGATGCGTCTATCCAACTGGAGTCTTTGAGGCCAATTAGCCAATTTTGAGTAAATGCAGATTAACCCAAATTTGGGTTGAATGAAGGGGGTCTTGGGTTGAATTTACCTACTCTTGAGTATATTTTTAGCTGGAGGTAGAGGCAATTTACCTTGCGTGAGTTTAATCGATTCACTCAAATGTTGACTTATTGGGCCGAACTATGGGATTGCGTCAAAAGCATCCAATTTTTGGTAGTTTGGTGGTTCCGTGTACCGCGTGCAGCATTGTTGTACTTTGTCAATACAGATTCCCATAGACATGGTTTAGCAAATAGTATCTTCCTAAGTTCTAAAATTAATTTTCAGCATTTTACGGGTGCATTAAATAAGCTGCTGAAATGCACTCCGTCAAAGCAATATGGCGAGTTAATTTTTACCACAAATGCCTAAATTTTCACTCGCAAAATGATAGGTAGACTGAGGCGCGTTGAGAATACGGAGCTAAAATGCGTAACTTACCAATAAATCTGAAACGGCACACAAATTGACGTTCTCGGTCAGCCTTATTTGCGGTATATTTATGCACACAATTTAATAATCACATGAACGAAACTGTTGATGCATTATTACTGGCAGTGACGAATGTGGTGACTAGCTGACTAGTTGTCGAATCGGTCACCATTTTTTAAGTCGACTATAAGTTGTATCTCGGTTATAAATCGATTGCGTATTAAAACCGTTCATATCACGAATGGATGATTCATATTGACTCCACCTCTTGCGCTTTTTTGGTTACAATTTAGTCGTTAATAAGACGATTGGTTCAAAAGGCATAACTTTCAATATAGTTACATACAAATTACAGGAACTTATTAATGTCCACGTGTGTTGCTTGGGATACATGGACCCATGTTGTTGAATCGTAAATCATAAAGCAGCGTCATGAAATCATCCACCAAAATAAACAGGTGTGAGCTCTAGGCTCGTTAGTAGAATCTGTGAAGCGATGTATTTTATTAGGTCCATTCTGATGAATGGTGTTTCGTGGTAAGGCACTTAAGTATTTTTTTTTTATATTTATTTCAAAGTGTATCTTATCATGCGTCATAGTTTTATGACTCATATAACCACTTTTCACCAATGGAATTATAATCTTAAATGAAGAATAATACTTTTATGAATAAGGCTTTCATGAATTAAGGTCATGGTTCTAGAGTACATGCGGCATGTTTTCATGACATAATTTATCACTTTTAGCAACTAAAAACTTCAGACAATGTTATGGCAAAACGAGTCATAATATCATGTTGATTTTTAGTGTGTATATTTATAACATAAAAACACATTTTCATTTCAAAATCATGACATGTTTTGCCAGTTTTATGTTCCAAATTATTTCCCGTGAGTAAGAACAACTCTTTAATTTTCTATCGTTTAGAAGTCATCATATTCATTAGGTAACAGAAAATTAAAACCCCTTCTGAAATTTTCCTGCAATTCTCAGAAACTCAACTTCAAGAGCCAATCAGGCACCTTTTCTCAGGAAATGCCCAAGAATTTCATTTTTTACTACTCAAATTTGTTGCCTACTTATTCTGGTACTCAATGCGAAATCAATCAGTAAGATCCATGGAAATCTACTTCAAATAATACACCAAATTGCCTACCGATTATATTGCCCTGATGATTCCAGCTTTCTCAGTCTTAGTCATGTAGTTAATACCCTAATTTCATTGGTTATGATATGGCCGAGAGTCGACGATGCTCATACTTAAACAGTAACGGAAAAGAGAGGAGCTTTGGGCAATTTTGAATCGATGTTCGCAATATCGATGTTTTTGTTCCGATTAATCGATTTTTTGAATAGATGTTGAAGCCCCACGAAAACGACCGAATCGATTTTTTACATTCGATTTTTCTTTCGATTCAAAAATATCAAATTTCTTTTTTTACCATTAATAAAAAAAATGTACATAAAATCGTAGATAGAATGTAGATGAAATCAAAGTACATAAAATCGAGGGTACACTAAATCGAGGTATACCTGTATATCTCGGGTTTCTTGGGCAATCCCTTCCAGGAGTCTAAGTGAATCTTTCTCAGATTTCTGGAGTAGTCCTTCTTATGGTCTCAGCATTCCGAACCTTATTTTTGAGAATCCCTCTCAGTATTCTAGATAAATTTCTCTTAATAATGTGGAAGATCCCCTCTGAGGATGCCTTTCAATACTGCAGTTGAATTTCTCTCAGGATTATGGAAGAACCCGCCAGGGAGTTTCAGGGATATCCGTCGAAGCATTCTGGGGGAATACCGAGGAAAAACTTCTCTTAGGATTCTGAGGCAATCCATGTTGGTAGAACCACGCGAGACACACGCATAGTACTACACAAATCTCCTGTAAATTTCATGCGCATCATTCAAGAACGTGTACACTAGCAAACGTCAAAGCGATCGAACTCTAGCACCTCCGGTGGAAGGATCGCGGAAATCAAACGAAATTTAAATTCATAGTTAAATTCATGTACCAAGGTCTTTCGAAGAGTATTACGTCTGTTTGTCTGTGATTCTAGGGAATCTCTCTCAGTTCATTTCAGGGTTTTGGGGTATTCCCTACCAAGGGCAATATCCCTTTTAGGATTATAAGTAATTTCTGGATGGTTTGGGTTGATCCCTCTAAGGATTCTGGAAGACCCTCAGTTAGGATCCCACTCAGAATTCAGAGGAAATTTATCTAAGCATTCTCCGGAACTCCTCTCAGAATTCTTGTTGAATCATACTCAGCATTCTCAGACTTGTGGCGAAATACCTCTCTGAATTCTGTGGGAATATTTCCTAGGGTTCTGAGGGATTCCCACACAGGACTCTAGTGGTATTCTTTTCAGGATTCTTTTCTTTTTTTCCTTTTAAGATTCTGGGATAATATCACTAAGTACTCTTTCCAAGATTCTCTGAAAATTCGGCTTTCTGGGGTAATGCCACCAGAATTTTGGGAAAATATCTCTCAAGATTCTGGGGAATTTGTCTCATGATTTTGGAGAAATCCTTGGGATTCTGGGGCTATGTTTTTCAAGATTCTAGGGCACTTTCTTTCAGAATTATCAATTACTGAAGAAACTCTCACGAGATTCTGGGCAGAGTTCTCTAGAGAAATTGGGTTTTTGAAGAATCCCTCGCAAAAAAATTGTGATTCTTCTTAGGCTTCGGAAGAAATCCTTCTCAGCATTTTACGAGAATTCCAATAGAATTCTGTTTTCTGTATGCTGGAGCAGTAGCTCCCAGGAATTCCTATTAAGGTACACCGGGGCAAGTTGAAACGGGTGGGGCAAGATGAAACAGCGGGTTAACATGATGTTATCCAATGATGGTAAACAGCTTGAACACCATAACACATAATTTTTGATTCAAACAATCTTTTGGCGAAAGAAAAATTTGCAAATTGTATTGAAATCTATCTCAAAACTTCGCGTTTCAACTTGCCCCACCCGTTTCAACTTGCCCCGGTGTACCTTAAAATTTAGGGAGAATCCCTCTTAGTTATCAGGGAAAATTCCTGTCTTGATTATAGGAATATTCTGTTGAGATACTGGTGTAATAATTTAAAGTATTCTAGAGGAATCACTCTCAGAGTTCAGGAACAATCCCTTCAGAAGTTTAGGGGAGTCCTTTCAAAGATTCTGGGCAATGTCTTTCAGGAATCTGCGGTAATTTTTCTGTTTACCTCTCAGAACTCCAGAGCATCCTTCTCAGGAAGTCCATTCTATAGAGAATACCTTTCGGGATTATGTCAGACTTATTCGCAGCATTCTAAAGGATACCACCCAGATTTTTAGGGGAATTTTGGGAGAATACTTCTGGAGGAATTCTTCTCAAGTTTCTGGGGGAATCGTATCTTCCAGAATTCTCTGAGAGTATATCTCAGGTTTCTTTGGCAAACCCGTCCAGTATTTTGAGGGAACCTTTCTCAGAATTTTGGAATCCTTCTTGGGGTTCTAAGCTACGCCTTTTAGGATTCTTGGTCATTTCTTTTAAGATTGTTTGGGAATTCATCTTAGAATTCCGAAAATCTTTTTGTTTGTGGGAATCTCTTTCACAATTTTAGATGAATTTCTCTCAAGAATGTGAAAGAAAAGCTCTTGGAATTCCTCTTATGATTTTGGGAGGCTTCATCTTAGGATTCTAGGATAATTACGAATCTGGAACATTTTGAGAGAATCCCAAGGGAAAGCTTCACTTAGGATTTTGAGACTATCTATCACAGCATTCTGGGAGAATTCCTCTCGAGACTCTGAGACAATCCGTCTCATAAATATGGAGTAATCTCTCTCAGGATTCTAGGATAATCCTTAACCTTCACGTACCCGACCCCCAACATCTCATTTTCAAAATGCTGGCGTTTCGTCAATTTCCATCCAATTTTTTATGATGTCGCCCTCAATCGATCATTACTTGGTGCAAGTTTATTACACCCGAGGCCATGCAATATCCGGAACCATCTCGGAGATATTCCGGATTGTATTGTTGGGAGGGGGGGTGTGCCGAAATGGCTGAAAGTGATTAATTCCTGTGTTATTGTGTTTGAATCATCGATTTTCAGCGGAATTTTTATTGCGAACAATAAAACACAACTTCTATAACCAGATTTGAATAAGATGGTCCATCCGGATCACAACGACAGGTTCCGCGGGGGCCTCATTGGGGACATTTTATCCAAAACATGTCGTGCGACATATCAAACTTCATGATATCGAATGACTGAGTCAGAAACGATAGACTGAAGTCTGTATCAACTAATATGGCCACCCCGGAACATCTAGCACAGGTTCCACGGGGGTGTTATCGAGGACATTTCTGGTTTTGCAACCAAAACATGCCGTGCGACGTATCAATGATTTCAAGAGAATGGGGCAGAAAAAAATTGACTGATGTATGTATCAACTGATGTGGCCGCTCCGGAACACCTGAAACAGGTTCCGCGGGGGCCTCTCAAGCACAATAACACACGAAATAATCACTTTTAGCCATTTGACAAAACATACATCTCCCCCACACATCTGACCCCAGTACAATCCGGAATATCTCCGGAATGGTTCCGGATATTACATGACCACTTGAGTGTAATAAACTTGCACCAATTTATGATCGATTAGGGGCGACTTCAAAAAATCGGATGAAAATTGACGAAATGCCAGCATTTTCAAAATGAGTTGTCGGGGGGCGGGTATGTGAAGGATAATCAACATCATTTTTTTTTTTTGGAAAATTTGCTGGTAGACCTGTGCGCCGACTTTATTTTGCTCGGCGGCGGCGTGAGGGCCATTTTTGGCCGGCGGCGGCGGCGTCATCGGCGTCACGCCGGTGGCAGCTTTCGGCGGCGGCGGCGTAAGTCGGCGTGACCAAAATTTGACCGTAATGTCAACATTGGCGAAACGAAGAAGTTGTCTTTACGCTGTAGAATTTGTAGTCCAATCTTTGCTTGTTCTTAACCATTGATGACAGGTACACAGGATGAAGTATGTAACCAAAAAGAAACCAATGCTCAAACATCTTGTTTGACTCGAACAACTAATTTTCATTAGTGTCAAACAGATGTTTTTTCTTCAGTTCATTTGTCAAATATTTGACCCTGTGTACTTATAACCTTACGTTTGAATGAACTGAACACCTTTTTATTCCTGTTCGGGTCCGTCACTGTGGCCAGTAATTAGACCTATACCCGTATCCGTTTTAGTGCATGTTACATAACTCCATTGCAAATTAAGGACAAAAATATAGTTTTGCTACAGTTTTCGTTTTGTTTTCTTAAATTTCCGGGAATAATCTCCAAAAGAATTCCAGAAGGAGCCTGGAGGAATCCATGAAGAAACTTCTGGAATAATCCCTACAAGAACTGCTGTATGAAACCCTTAAGGAACTTCTGCTGGAATCACTTACATGTAGTTCAAGAATTTCTCTTAGAGAGATCCCTAGAAAAACTTATGAAGAATTCCCTAATGAATTCCTAGAGGATTCCCCAAGAGAATTCCAACAGGAATCCCCGGAGGAATTTCAGAAGGAATCCCCAATGAAATTTTAGGAGTAATCCCGGAAGGAGTTCCAGGAGGAATGTTCGTAGGAATTCCATGAGGGAGCCCTGAAAGAAGTCCAAATTAAATTCCCGCAGAATTTGCACAAGGAAATCCCAAAAGAATTCCAAACAAATTCCAGCAGTAATCTCCAAAGAAATCCAAACAGGAATTTCAGAAAGAATCCTCGAAAGTATTCCAGTGGGAATTTCAAAATGCATTCGAGAAAGAATCCCGTAAGGATTTCTAGGAGGAATCAACGAAAATATCCAAGAGGAATCTCTGAAGGAATTTCAGGAGAAGTCCCTGAGGGATTTCTAGGAGGAATAACCGAAAGAATTCCAAGAGGAATCCTAGAAGGAATCCCCGAAGAAATATGAAGTGAAACCCCAAAAGGAATTCTTGGAGGAAGCATCAAAGGAATTTCCGAAGAAATCTCTGGAAAAAAATCAGGAAGAATCCTCGTTGAAGTCCAGGAGGAATCCCTGAAAAAAGTCCAAGAGGAATCAACGATGGAATTTTAGGAGGATTACTCGAAGGAAATTCAGGAGAAATCCCCGAAGGAGGTATACCCGACGGAATTCCAGAAGAAATCCCTGCAGGAATCCCAGGGGGAACCCCCTTAAGGAATTCCGGGAGGAATCTCCGAAGGAACTCCAAGCGGAATCCTCGAAGGAGTTTCAAGAGGAGGAATCCCTGAAGAAATCCCTGAAAGAACTCTGTGAGGAATTCCCGCAGCAATTCCAAGAGAAAATCACGAAAGAATACCAGCGCGTATCTCAAAGGAATTCAAGCAGGACACCAAAGAAACTCCAGCAAAAATCCTTAAAATAATTTCAGTGGGAATTTCAAGGAGAATTCAAAAAATAATCCCCAAAGAATTTTGAGGTAAAACCAACGAAATACATCCAGGAGGAATCTTTGTATAAATTCCGGGGGAAAATCTAATAGGACCGAAGGAATTACAAGAGAAATCCCCGAAAGAATTCCAGGACAACTCAGGAAGGAGGACTCACCGAAGGAATTCTAGAAGGAAACCCCGAAGAAATTCTGGGAGGAATTCCGTGAGGATTCTCCGGAGAAATTGGAAAGGAAAGCTCCAAAGTATTTTCAAGAGGAAACGCTGAAGAAATTACAGGAGGAATCCCAGAAACAACTCTAGAAGGAATCTCCGAAGGAACTCCAGGAGGAATCCCCGGAAGAATTCAACGAGAAATCCCTGAAAAAAGTCCAGGAGGAATTTCCGAAGGAACTCTAGGAGGTATCTCTGGAAGAATTCTATGAGGAATCGCCGAAGAACTCCAGGAGGAATCTCCAAAGGATTTCAAACCGCAATCCTCGATAGTGGAATTCAACAAAACAGTACTTAACACGTTTTTTTTACTACCAAATTTTTTCCAGGAGAAATCCCGAATGAATTTTAGTGGAAATTATCGAAGGAATTCCATGAGTAAATCCAAAGGAGTTCTAAGAGGAATCATCAAAGAAATTCCAGGAGAAATCCACGACCGAGTATCAAATGAAATCTCTGAAAGAATTTCTGGTGGAATCCATGAAGTAAGTCTAGGACGAATCCTCGACGGAATTCCAGAAAAGATCTTCAAAGGAATTTCAGGAAGATTTCCTGAAGGAACTCTAGCAGAGACCCCCGAAGAAATTGTACGAGGAATCCCCGGAAGAACTCCAAGAAGCATGTTTAAGTTGTATCTTCGAAAGAATTCCCGAAGGAATCCCGAAGAAATTCCAGGAGGAATCCCCAAAGGAAGTCCAGGAGGAATCCACGACGGAATATCAGGAGGAATCATTGAAAGAATATCAGGAGGAATTCTTGAAGGTCTAGGAGGAAACCCTGAAGGAAATCTAGGAAGAATCCCCGTAGGAATTCCAAGAGGAATCCTCGAAATAATTCCAGGAGAGATTTCCGAATGGTTTCTTTGAAGAATCTCCTAATAAATTCCAGGAGGAATTCCCGTAGGAATTTCAGGAGGAATGCTCGAAGGAATTCCATGAGGAACCTCCGAAGGAAGTCCAAGAGGAATCCCAGAAGAAATTACAGGAGAAATCGCTGCAGGAATGCCAGGGGGAATACCCGAAAGAATGTCTGTAGCAATCTCCGAACGATTTCCAGGTGGAATTCTTGAAGGATTTTCAGCGGAATCTCCCGAGGGAATCTTTCTGGGTAGAGGGATCCCTACAGGATTTCCAAGAGGAGTCCCCGAAAGATTGTCAGGAGGAGTTCCCAAAAGAATTCCTGGAGGAATTCCAGAAGGAAATGCTTGAGAAATTCTTGTAGAAACTCCATAAGAGATCCAACAAAAATATCCTGGAGATATGCCTGATTATATTCCTAAGGAAATTCTCGAAGGAACTTTAACAAGATTCCCTGAAAGAACTCCTGTAGGAAATCTCTGATTTTACTCCTGGAGCATCCGTGAGTCCTCCTGGAAAAATCTCAGAAAGAACTCCAAGAGCGATACCTCGAAGAACACATGGATGAATTCCTAAATGAACTTCTCCAAGAAAACCCTTTTGGATATCCTGAAGGATTCTTAAAAGGAACTCTTATACTAATTTTTGAATGGATTTCTGTAGAAATCCCTGAAAAAATCGTTAACTGCTGTGAGAGAAAACTCAATCCGTTCGACAACCATTGTTCGACAGAACAACAATGGACGAAAAATCGGAAATAGTCGAGTTCCTGAGGAAGATACCAAATGTAACCGAAACGTCGGACAAGATTTAATAGCTGTATTTGAAATTTGTCAAGACTGGAAAAGCCATCACAAAGTCAAATGAACTTCAGAAGGAATCCCTGCAGGAACTCCTATACTGATGATGATTAACCTGGGCTTGTTAGGGGAATATCTGTAAATAAAAAGAAAATCGGGTTAAGTACGGTTCCTTTGAATTCCACTAAGAATTTGCATCCTTTTGACAGATACGTATTTCGACCTCAACTGTAAGGTCGTCTTCAGTGTCTTGTACTTGACTTGAGTCGAATCAAGTACAAGACACTGAAGACGACCTTACAGTTGAGGTCGAAATACGTATTTGTCAAAAGGATGCAAATTCTTAGTGGAATTCAAAGGAACCGTACTTAACCCGATTTTCTTTTTTATTTAACTCCTATACTAATTTCTAGGACCGTTTGTTAGAATTCCCGAAAGAACTTCTAACGGAACTCTTGATGGATCTCCAGGAGGTATCTATGAATCCTCCTGAAAGAATCTCTGAAGGGACTTCTGAAAAAATACCCGAGCGAACTCCTGTTGAAATAGCTCAGAGAACCTCTGAAGGAATTCCAAATGAACTCATGAAGGAACTCCTAAAGGAACAACTTAAGATGAAAAACTACCGACGTTTAGAAGCCCTTTATTAGGTGATTCATTGTTTATAAGATTAATTTACATTATTACCTCATTGATTGACACATTTATCCAAGTGAATCTAAGTGGGATCGATGCAGTGAAATCAATAAAAATAAAATGTCTAAAAATAATAATCAATAGAGTTCTTCTTCTTGATGACTTATTTTTTAACATTTTTGTCGATAAAGTGTTGTTCGTCCTTGAATTCCACCAGTTGATCCAAAATGTTTCATAAAATGGCTAACACTCTATTATACTCTCTATATTCATATTCATACTTAACTGGAATTGGGACAAACAAAAACAGGTATACTTTTCAAAGTGCTTATAAAACAAAAGGCTGATAAGTTGGCTCTGTCACAGTTAAAACGTAACAGAAAGAATGATGACAAAATAATATTTTCTCTTACAGTTCCTCACGGAATGATGTGAACAACGAAAACCTCGAATGGTGTAGTTTTGATTGCAAAGCTAGTTATGTTGTAATATTAATGATCAAATGTTTGTACAGTCTCAATGACTCAATAATAACTGAACTTGTGCTACAACAAAACATGTTATTGAAATGTAAGAAAGAAAATATACCAAGAGCACGATCATGACAAAATAAGATTGTCCAACAGAACATGTTATGGAACGATGATGACTTGATAAGTTAATAATAACAAACCGAGATATAAAAACAGGTCTTGTGATTCCGTTGTTATTATTTTGATATTTTCCTCTGCTCGGGATTCCTTGTAAGAACTACTACATATACTGCATGAATCCTCGAAAATGTTCATGAATTAATCTATGGAAGAACTTCTGTAGGAATATCAGAAGGAACTCCTAGATAAATCCCTAAAGAACTGCTGAAAGAATTTCTGAAAATTTTCCATGAGGCATACCGAGAGGAATCCCTGAAGGATTTTCAGGAGGGAATATTGAAAAAAAAAATCCAGGAGGGATTTCCTGAAGGTACGCTTTATGGAACTTTTAAAGAACACAGAACGCCAGGAGGAACCCGTTGTTGGAATTCTAGAGGAATTCCTGAGAGATCTCCTAGAGGAATCTCTGATGAAACTCCTGGACTATTTCTTGAAGGAACTCCTGAATGAATTCCTGAAGGAATTTCAGAAAAAAATCCCTGGAGAAACTCTCTAACTAATCTCTGAACGACCTCCTATGGGAATCCCTGATGAATCTTCTGGATGAATCTCGGATGTATTTCTAGGAGACATCCTTGAATTCTCCTGAAAAAAAAATCTGAAGGTACTTCTGTCGAGATCTTCCTGAGAGATCTTCTGAAGAAAAATGCATGTTGAAACTCCTAGAGGCATCCCTGACTCTCTGAAGGAACTACTGGAGACATCTTTGAAGAATATCCTGAAGAGATCTCTGAAGGAACTTCTGAAGAATTCTTTGATTGGAATTTTAGAGGAATCTTTGAAAGAAAATTAGTACTTTATCTTAACTTTATGTAAACAAAATTTTGTTCGTGCACTACTGATCTTCTTCTTCTTCTTCTTCTTCTTCTTCTTCTTCTTCTTCTTTATGGCTCTACGTCCCCACTGGGACTTGGCCTGCCTCGCTTCAACTTAGTGTTCTTTGAGCACTTCCACAGTTATTAATTGAAGGGCTTTCTTTGCCTGCCATTGCATGAATTTGTACATTGTGAGGCTAGGACAATGATACACTATGCCCAGGGAGTCGAAAACATTTTCCCGACTGGAACGGGAATAACCCGCCGTCTCCGGATTGGCGATCCATAGCCTTAACCACTAGGCTAATTGGAGACCGGTGCACTACTGATCACCGGCGTGAAAAATGAAAATCGGCGGCGTGACAAACATCGGCGTATGGCGCGCCGCCGATACCGCGGTCGGCGTCGGCGTGGGGCAAAAAGTGTCGGCGGCGGCGGCGTGGCGTGGCGGCGCACAGGTCTAGCTGAAAGTCGATCTCCTTACCCCAAAACTCGCCAATATCTTGAATTTCATCAATCTGACGCAAAACCTGCATTCAGATGATCGAATGGTATTATATTCAGTTTTTAATTTATGGAAAAAGATTTAAAATTGGTTGAACCAAACGCAAGATATTTGAATTTTGTTAAATTTCATCTTTTAGAAAGTTGTAAGACTCTATGACATATCCCCGAATTCCATTACCCCGAACGACCCATTACCCCGAATATTTTTTTCTCTATAATTAGTTTTCAATTTGCTGAAATGAAGGAAAGCCATGCCGTTAGCCCCGAAATGAACTAGCTAGGTTGATAATATTTCATTCTGCCTTTTAGAGAACTGATTCACTTAGAGAAGAGTATATTCAAATCCTGGAACACCAAAGAACTACCAAAAGCCACAAGAAGGAAAATATCATTATTGAACTATTGGTTTCAGATCATACGATCGAAGAATAATAATGAATAATAAGAATAATAAACTAGTGGTCTTGTCACTATTCTATATGACAGTACACCTTGAAAGAATAGCCTTTGATTAAAAGAAGAAAAAATCACTGATAAAAGTATCACCAGTTGAAACTCTAACAAATTCCTTGAAAGAATAACTAGAAAGAATAGCCTATGTTTGAAAGAAGGATACATATCTGATGATCACATTAGCAGTTGGAATTCCCAAAAGTTCCTCAGTAGTATTGCTAGAAAGAACAACATATGCGCAAAGAAGGAAGATCTATGTTGAAAATATGGCCATCAACTTCGAGCACCGTTAGTTAGTTGTAAAACCCAATATTGAGCTAAACTCAAAAACTGTTCTACTTTAAATTTTTCGAAGCACGGTTTCGAAATCAGAGCCCACGACTTTCGTTTTATTTTGTAAACTAGCGTTGATCTAAATATCATTTTTCGTCATCTAAAATCGGTGTAAATAGGATTTGGAAAGTGATTATTGTTTTTAGATTTTTCTAATTTTATTTTTTGAACATCCCTGCACTTTTAAATTTTTCCTGGAAGCCTATTTGGAATACCGATTTTCTAAGATGGAGAAAATTTTGAAACTTCATGATTATAGTCAAAATATGTTTTTATGGAAAATTTAATTTTTGTATTCAGCTCCCATAAACTTTTTCTTTATAATAGAGTGATTAAAAAAAAAATTAAAAAAATCTTAATTGTTACAATTCAATACAAAAAAAAATAAAACCTCAAAGGTGACCAAAACATAATTTTTTTATTGATTAAAAAATGTAAGTACGCGTTATGGACATCAAAAATTATTTTGAGATATGCAGAACAGTCCTCAACTGCTGAGCGTTCGGTTATGGTTGTTTATCAAAATTCTGTAAAAATTACCAAATTCCGGTAAAATGTTATCGTTTATCTGTCAAATTTTAACGAAGTTCGGGAAACATCACCGAACTTTTCCGGTAAAACACTTAACGGTTGAGATTTCGGTAAAATATTACCGAAGTCGGTGATTTTTTCTAAGTGTGCACCCCCATCTTAGGGTGGGGTTGGGTATTAGGGTGTTAAATAAAAATACTTTTTTGTCCACAATTTTTCCACCATGACCCATAATACAATAAACTGCTATATCTATTTCAGAACTGTTCCGATTTTTTCTTAAATTCTCACAACCAATTTAAGAATAAAAATATAATAGCGGCAACAGACAGTTACTTAAGTCCACAGGTTCTTAGGAACAAACTTAGATTTAGAGCCAAATTGTAAGCAGATTTCATTACTTTTAAAGCGTTCTTAAATTTAGACAAACTTTTCAACATAAACTTCATCGAACAGAAGCGACTTGAGAACACAGTTAACGACTCATAGAATAAAAGTTTCGGTAGAATGAAGTTTGATAGCTAAACATGAATCTATTGATTTAACAAAACATTTTTGGAGAAGTATTGAAAACACTATTTGACGTTAACATTTGACTGAAACTTTGGATACTATGAGTTCTATGATTACTATGAATTCGTCCAAAACTTCGCAACCCACTAGAAATCCATCCGCGACCCACAGTTTGAGAAACGCTGTCATGGGCTATTGTTTCTAATTCTTCCATTCAGAGATTAGTTGACGCCACTGAAACAAAGGCATTCGGCCAAAACGACCCGGAACCAAATTGCCCATATCAAAAATATTTCCGAAGACAGCTCATCAATCCGTTTCTAAGATAAATCTTTTGAATATTTTCATTATTTTTTGCTTAGGCCTTTCTCAAAAGTGAATCCAATTCTTGACAAAATCACAAAATGTGAGTTCTACCTTCGGAAGGGAAGATGAACTAGCCTAGGATTAAAAATCCCGTTATTGCAGATAAAAAAAATATAAACTTTTCTTCAAAAGCTTTAACAATAGCTTTGTATTATGGCTTCTATGAAAAGTTCATCATAATTTCCTTTACAACATCTTTCCTGTCGTTTCATCCTAATGACCATTCGGCCTAATGACCTTCGGCCGAATGGCCTAACACCAAAAATACGTTTCTGAACTCAAGATGTAAAAGTCATGAAGTCATAAAATATGCTGCTTCATAGTATTATGACTACGAGTCATGACGACAACGACAGTTATCATGAATATTTCTTTCACTTTTCATATAAAAGTCATGGTTGCCAAAAGCGTTACGATAAACCTATTCCTGTTTTCATTCATCAAGCATTATAACATTGATACATAAACCCATGCTACTGGATCGTAAATCATAAAGCAGCGTCATGAAATCATACACCAAAACATACAGGTGTGAGCTCTATGCTCGTTAGTAGAATCTGTGAAGCCATGTATTTTATTTGGTCTATTCTGATGAATGGTGTTTCGTGGTAAGACACTTAACCATTTTTTACATTTATTTCAAAGTGTTATAATCTTATCATACGTCATGATTTTATGACTAAGATAAGGTACACCGGGGCAAGTTGAAACGGGTGGGGCAAGATGAAACACGAAGTTTTGAAATAGATTTCAATACAATTTGGAAATTTATCCTTCGCTAAAAGATTGTTTGAATCAAAAACTATGTGTTATGGCGATCAAACTGTTTATCATCATTAGAAAACATCATGTTAACCCACTGTTTCATCTTGCCCCACCCGTTTCAACTTGCCCCGGTGTACCTTAACCACTTTTCACCAATAATAATAATGAATAAGGCTTACATGAATTAAGGCCATAGTTTTAGATGATTCTGGAATACATGCGATATAATTCCATGCCATAATTAATCACTTTTAGCACTAAATATGGAAAAAGAAACGTCGAGGCCTAGGTCGAGGCTATGTTATGGTAGAACAAGTCATAAAATCATGTTGATTTTTATGGTGTATTTTTATAACATAAAAACACATCATCATCGATAAATCATGACATGTTTTACCAATATTGTGTTTGAAATTATTTCCTGTGTGTAAGAATAATATTATTTATTTTCTATCTTTAAGAAATCATTTATAAACCTTACAAACTTCTTTACAGATTCATCAAGTAACAGAAAATTCATAAGAAAATCCCTCCTTTTTTTCCTGCAATTTTCCGAAACTCCACTTCAAAAACCACCAATCAGACACCTTTTTTCCAGGAAATTGTGTGGTATACTAAAGCTGCATTGTAATTCGACTAGCCTTTCAACGAACGCTGAATGGGTGACAAAACGTCGAAAGACAAAACGTCGAATGCCAAAACGTCGAATGCCAAAACGTCGAAAGGACAAAACGTCGAAGGGACAAAACGTCGAAAGGACAAAACGTCGAAAAGTGTGTAACTGTTCGCAGTTCAGTGTGGATTTTTTTGATTTTGTGTGGATCGAGTTAATCCTGTTGATAGCTTGAGAGGGGTGGCGATATGGTAGATCCACCAAGATGGCAGGATGACGAACTAATTAACGGGGACACACTCATTATGTCTCATTATCTCGGGTCTCTGCCCAAGCGCTGAGAAGAGAGTGACTCATTTTGCACTCTATGATGCTTCAGACCCGAGTTGAAACCACCAGCTGTGTAAAGATTATTGTGTTGATGCTTGGCATTGTTGTGCTAGTACCATATTCTGGGATTCCGGATGAATTGCGGAGAAGTACAGCCGCAACCAAACCAGACGCCCTTGAAGGAATAATGCGCCCGATGATCGCCATCGCCACCCTAAATGTGCCAGATACCCGGCCGACGATAGCTAGAGACCACCATCGTAGTCACCCTGAAGCAAGTTATGACGTTATGCTGAACATTTGTGGAAGGTGCCACTGACATTGTGCCACTCGCAGTGTTGCGATAGGCCTTTTCAGCTGATAGGTCCGTGTATGCCATTGTTTGCAACCGCCGAACAAAGGCGCAAACGCTAAACTGTCATTTTCATAGGAGAACTGTCAAAGGCCCGAAAAATCAGCTGATTTAAGACGTCAAATGAAAAGGCCCATTGAACGCAATCAATTTGCGTTGAAGTTCAAAAACGGCACGCTGCGATCAAACATAACGCACGTGAGCTCGACAGTGAACGCAACTTGAGCAAGAACTTCACCCGCTGAATGCCAACATGCCAACATGGTACCCTGGTACCTGGCAAACTGAAATGGTCATGTTTCTACCATTTTTTCACCAATTCTAGCAATTTTGGACTGATTCAATTCAGAAACTCACCCTCTATTGAGAGGGGGAACTGGTTCGGTCACCGTGAATTAGTGGAAAATCCGGATTTCGGTGCAGAATCTTAATGCCCGATGCCAAAATATACCACTTCATTGTGGCGCATATTTTCACGCAACAACGCATGTATGCAGAGCAGATGCGTCACAAAGTCCCAGGGCAGCACCTTGGTCAGGACGCACATAAGATTTGATGACACATCCAAGCTCAGTTCATTTTTGGCTCGCGTTTAGTTCAAATGCAATACTGGGTGCCAGTAGAAGGGGCTTCAAAGAAGTAAGAGAAGAAAAGGCCGGGAAAGTCCGGGAATAAATAATGTTACACTTAACGTGACGTGATGTGAGTTTTTATATATGACAGTACGAATATGCCCTACCCGCGAAGAACTGGTCAAGAAACATGCCCACCATGAGGTGTTGTTTCAGGCAGCCTCAGGAAGGCTCCTCTCTGAACTAGTTGGCAGATACAAGTGAAAGAATGAGTATCCTTTAAAAGAATAAAGAACTCACTATTTGCTCAGATTACTCGTTTTCGACGTTTTCGACGTTTTGTCCTTTCGACGTTTTGTACCTTTCGACGTTTTGGCATTCGACCTTTTGGCATTCGACGTTTTGGCATTCGACGTTTTGTCTTTCGACGTTTTGTCCCTAAGCCTACTTCACGAACGTCGAAGTGCTAACACAAGTTAGGTACTTCCTAGGGGCACTCGCTTGTCCAAAATAATTCCAAGCTCCACTGAAATGTCCAGGAATATTAACTTCTTTTCTCGATCAGCCTAGATAGCTGTGTAGTGTCGGTAGCGATTGTCTCAATTGGCTAAGAATAACACTACGGACCGCCTGTTCCGGTGGTAAGAATCCACCAACAGGTGACCCCTAATTCATGGTGTGATGCGGCTTTATGCTTACCGTGCCTAGGAATGAATGGCTAGGGGGGTCTAATAAAAACCTAACCGCTAACGGAGCCTGTGGAGTACCAGGGCGCCCTCCACAGTATGTAGCCCTTACTGCGCTAACCGGAGCAATGGTGCAGTGGACCTTGTGTTTCTCCGAGACAATCAGCTGCCCTTCTTTAGTCTCACTTGAGGCTAAATAAGGGCGGGATTATGAAGATGTTGTTAATTAGTTTAAATTTTCACCTATATGGTTTCGCATTATGCGATTTACACAGTGTATTCTATGTATCCTCGCCTTTGGCGTTTTCCAATCGATACCGATTTGGTTTTATTGTTGCTGTTCTTTGTTGTGCTGCTGTTGCGAAGAGTTTAATCTTACCTAGTTTGGGTAGTGGCTACGGTTAGGATAGCTCAGATCAATCTTCAGCATAAAAGAACAGCAACGATCAATCTTTGCAGACTTATGCAAAATGGTACAGCCCAAGTGGCCTTGGTACAAGAACCTTACTTTCGTAAGGGAAATTTCTATCTAGGAAACCTTGTGAACCCGGTGTTTGCCACTTTCAGTAAACATGAAATGGCAAACTCGCGTGTCATGCCTCGAGCCTGTGTGCTTGTCAACAACGCAATAGTTGCTACACTCATCTCTGAACTAACCACCAGAGATGTATGTGCTATCACAATTGATGTATCTGTTGGAAACCTCAACAGGAAATACGTCTATTGTTCTGTGTATTTACCACATGATGAACCATCCCCTACGGATGCTTTCAAACAAGTCATCGCATACTGCACTTCAAAAGGCCTTCCGCTAATTGTTGGCAGTGATGCTAATGCTCACCATATCATCTGGGGCAGCTCAGACATTAACTTGAGAGGCTCCAGTTTGATGGAGTACTTAAGTAGTACAGATCTTGCATTACTTAACATAGGCAACCGCCCCACCTTCATGGTATCTGCTAGAGAGGAAGTGTTAGATATAACGCTTTGCTCTAGCAGAATTAGTCACGAGCTGACCAATTGGCATGTGTCAGATGAAGAATCTTTATCTGACCATCGCTATATCTTTTTTGAACATTTAAATGTTACTTCGCAAACATTGCGTTTCAGGAATCCTCGGTCAACAAACTGGGATCTTTATACTGATTTGGTTGCAGCCAAATTTCATGGATATTCACCATCCATTGACACTCCAAGTGATTTAGATGATGCCGTTGATACTACAACGACCTTCATCATGGAAGCTTTTGAAGAAGCATGCCCTCTACGGTCTGTGAAGATCACAAGAGGAACCCCTTGGTGGAACTCTGATCTGGCGAAACTCAGGAAACAATGTAGAAAGAGTTGGAACAGACGACGTTCGGCTGGTTCGGAGGCTTTCAGGTCGGCTCGCAAGGCCTACAGGAAAGCTCTCCGGTCTGCTGAACGATCCGGCTGGAAAAACCTTTGTACAAATGTTTCCAGCTTGAGTGAAGTCAGTCGATTAAACAAAATCCTTGCGAAATCTAAGGATTTCCGGGTGAACGAACTTCGTTTGCCAAATGGCGATCTGACTTCCTCTGATGAGGAAGTTCTGGAATGCTTATTCAGCACACACTTCCCTGGATGTGTGGATATTACATCTTCGGATGATCCTGATGTCTTTTCTTGTAGTTATGATTCTTTAGCTTCGGCTCGGAGTATTGTAACTATAGAATCGATTGAGTGGGCTCTTAATAGCTTTGCTCCTTTCAAATCTCCTGGGGCAGATGGGATTTATCCTATTTTGCTTCAGAAGGGATTTGATTATTTCAAACATGTTTTGAAAAAAACTACTTGTTTGCAGTTTTGCTACAGGGTATATTCCCAAATCCTGGAGGGATATTACTGTAAAGTTTATTCCGAAAGTGGGTCGTGCGTCGTATGAAGAAGCAAAGAGTTTCAGACCTATCAGTTTGACCTCTTTTCTTCTGAAATGCTTAGAACGCATTGTGGATCATCATATCCGTGATGTTCATCTGGCCAACGTGCCTCTTCATGTGAACCAACATGCCTACCAATCTGGTAAGTCCACTGTGACTCTTTTACACAAGGTTGTTTACGATATCGAGAAAGCATTCGCTCAAAAGCAATCTTGTTTGGGTGTTTTCTTAGATATCGAGGGTGCCTTTGACAACGTGCCTTTCGATGCCATATTGGAAGCCGCACGGAGTCATGGTATATCTCCAATGATTTCCAATTGGATTCACCAAATGCTCAAAAACCGATATCTCTTCTCGACATTGCGTCTAGCAGGGATTAGGAAATTGAGTGTTTGTGGATGCCCCCAAGGGGGAGTCTTATCACCGCTTTTGTGGAATCTCGTAGCAGATACGCTATTGAGGCAACTCAATAATAGCGGTTTTCCTACTTATGGTTTTGCCGACGACTACCTAACATTGTTAGTTGGTATGTGCATCAGCACCCTTTTCGACCTGATGCAAAACGCCCTTCAGGTAGTTGAGGATTGGTGTCGCCAATATGGCCTTTCGGTTAATCCGAGTAAAACATCTATTGTTCTTTTCACGGAAAGGCGAAACCGTAATGGCGTTCGACCTTTGCGTCTCTTTGATTCTGAAATCGATGTGACTGAACAGGTAAAGTACGTTGGAGTCATTCTTGATTCCAAGCTTTCCTGGACACCTCACATTGAGTTCAGAATCAAGAAAGCTTGTATGGCCTTCGGGCAATGCCGGCGTACTTTTGGTACAACTTGGGGTCTAAAACCCAAGAATATCAAATGGATTTACACAACTGTGGTTCGGCCAATATTGGCCTATGGATGTCTTGTGTGGTGGCAAAAGGGTGAAGTGAGAACGGTCCAATCAAAATTAGGCCATCTCCAAAGGATGTGCCTAATGGCGATGTCTGGAGCGTTCTCTTCAACTCCTACGGCAGCGCTAGAAGTTCCCTTTGACGTTGCCCCACTACACATTCATCTCAAACAAGAAGCCCTTTCTTGCACTTACCGGTTACGGGTACTCGGTCTACTAGAGGAAACTTCTGTGAACCGCAGTTCAACACACACCTCGTTGTTTCCACTTTTGGTGAATTGGGACAAAATTGTCCTTGCTCCAAGTGATCTTACAATTGCTTGTAATTTTCCATATAGGACATTTTCCACGAAATTCCCTTCCCGGGAAGAGTGGACATCTGGTTATCTGGAAAGAAGTATTTCAGACGGCATCGTATGTTACACTGATGGCTCTCTTCTCGAAGGTCGAGCAGGTCTCTCTCTCTCTTCTTGGCGTAACGTCCTCATTGGGACAAAGCCTGCTTTCCAGCTTAGTGTTCTATGAGCACTTCCACAGTTATTAACTGAGAGCTTCCTCTGCCAATGACCATTTTGCATGTGTATATCGTGTGGCAGGCACGAAGATACTCTATGCCCAAGGAAGTCAAGGAAATTTCCTTTACGAAAAGATCCTGGACCGACCGGGAATCGAACCCGTCACCCTCAGCATGGTCATGCTGAATACCCGTGCGTTTACCGCCTCGGCTATATGGGCCCTAAGGTCGAGCAGGTGCTGGTGTTTATTCTCGTGAGCTAAGGCTGTATCAGTCTTATTCACTTGGTAGACACTGCACCGTTTTTCAGGCCGAAATCTTTGCTCTTATGTGCGGAGTGCAATCAGCACTTCAGCAGCACGTAATGGGCAAAGTAATATACTTCTGTTCAGATAGCCAGGCTGCTATTAAAGCACTTGCTTCGGCCAACTCCAGGTCGAAGATAGTTATCGCTTGTCGAACTCAAATCGAGGAGCTGAATTCAGCAAACGCTGTTCACCTTCTATGGGTACCTGGTCATTCTTCCATCGCTGGAAATGAATTGGCTGATGAGTTAGCTCGCTCTGGAGCATCACATGACTTCATTGGCCCTGAGCCAGCTATTCCGATATCGAAGTGTTGGATTAAGCTTCAGATTCACACCTGGGCTGTCACTCAACACAGACAATATTGGAATAGTTTGGAGTCATGTCGTCAAACCAAATTGTATAGTGCTGAGCCATCTCTACGGGTGGCGAAGTATCTAACTAATCTGTCTAAGCAGAATTGCAGCATGCTGGTCAAAGCATTGACTGGCCACTGCCGACTCAGCTATCACATGGCGAATATTCAGCAAGCTGATTCATTTGCCTGTGATAGCTGTGAATCCGATTATGGAACTTCGTATCATTTGATATGTAACTGTCCAGTTTTCGCGCAACTGCGTTTCCGAGTATTCGGTAAACACTTATTAAGTGAAACTGACTTCAGAAACCTGAATCTTCAGGATATTCTGTTGTTCTTAACCCGCTGTGGTAAAGAGCTATAGGCTCTCTTTCGCTTTATGCGTAATTACAGTGCCCTTTTCAGGGCGCTGTTTGAACCCATTGTGGTACGCTTGTGCGTTAGTACCCTCTTCCAGGGTATTTTTCCTATTTCCCTACCTGTCCCTATCCCCATCCAAATCCTTTTTCCTTCCTTTTCCCTCAGGTAGATGATGAAATAGGCTGTTATTTTGGCGATGGCACAAATGTCCCAAATGGAGGATAACGTGCCTCTGGAGCCGGCCTTCTGATACCTGATAGGTACTTCCTAGGGGCACTCGCTTGTCCAAAATAATTCCAAGCTCCACTGAAATGTCCAGGAATCTCAGTTTTCGCTACTCGATTTTTTGGCCAAAAAATCCTTCGAGAAATGCCGCACCATTTTCGCCAACTGCTTATTCTGGTACTTAATGCGAAATCAATCAGTAAGATCCATGAAAATCTTCTTCAAATAATACACCAAATAGCTTCTTCTTCTTCTTCTGCATGGCTCTACGTCCCCACTGGGACTTGGCCTGTCTCTCTTCAACTTAGTGTTCTTTGAGCACTTCCACAGTTATTAATTGAAGGGCTTTCTTTGCCTGCTGTTGCATGAATTTGTATATTGTGAGGCAAGCACAATGATACACTATGCCCAGGGAGTCATAAAAACTTTCCCGACTGGAACGGGAATCGAACCCGCCGTCTCCGGATTAGCAATCCATAGCCTTAACCACTAGGCTAATTGGAGACCCCTACACCAAACAGCCTCCGGATTAAACTTCCCTGATGATTCCAGCTTCCTCAGACTTAGGCCGTTCGCAATGCTGTTTTATTTTGTATGGCGAGTTTTAAAATTTTTAAAACTCGCCATACAAAATAAAACAGCATTGCGAACGGTCTTAGGCATGTAGTTTATACCCTGTCAGAATATTTAAACTACTGAAACTAAAACTTGTTATTGGTTACCTTAACGACGCTACAACTAGTGTATTGCATCACAGATATCTAATTTCATTGGTTTTGATATCGCCGAGAGTCGACGGTGCTCATACTTAAACAGGAGGACTAAATTTAAGACTACAAGTGATGAATATATCGAGCATTGCAACGAGTTGTATAGTAACCTTGATGCATTGAATTTTTATTATGCAACTTATTTGGATTGCATAATGTTTATTATGCAAGTCATTTGAACCAGTAAAACCAGTTAAAAAGTGGGTCATTATGATACTGAATGTATGATTCTGAATTGCAGAAATAATAATTTCAAGACTGTCTCAAAAATAAATTTCTTAAAGTTTTCGTTAATCATGCTCAACTTTTTTCAATTTAACTTTGTGGAAATAATAACACAATCCATTTGTATCACTTTTGCAGGTCAGGCTTGGCTACAACTATAAGGTAGAGAGAGTAAATCAGTTCTTTTGAATTTGTGCACGTTTTGGGATTCATATGAACCATGACAAGTTTCAGCTCTATCAGTCAAACTGTATTTTAGGATAAAGCATAAACATTTTTTTGAAAATTATATTTTTGTTTTTGAAAACGTTAGCTATACGCAGATGGAAAGAATAGTGTGAATTTACAAACAAATGAAGTTTACACGGCATTTAATGCCATTTATTTTTACATGTGTAGTTACAAACATTCATCCAGCTTTAGTTTTTACTTTGCTTTATGTATCCAATAATCCCTTCAACTTATGAACAGAATTCCAACCGAGAAACCGTTTTCACTTTCAATTAAGCACTTTTCAATTTGTTATTCTGCCGAGCAGTTTTCCACTTGGCGCTCAAACCCCTCTGCCATGCCAATTGATTCATTTCGATTGTGTTTTTGTCCCGGTTGGTCGACGGCGACGACGACGACGCACACACAACACCCACAAACACACTTCTCGTCTCGCACAGGATCCGGGAATTTGTCGGTACAAAAAACACTGGCTGGTTCCCCATTCAGAGCGAGAGCCACCCTCCCTAGTGCCGTACCGCGACGACGATTATTGCACACCAAACGATGTCCGATGTTATTAGTTGCAGGTAGCTGTACCTGGCGAGGTGGCAGAAACATGCACCTTCAACGTACTTTTTTTCCCTCCTGTCGTTGATTGCACTCTGCGAGTTTTTCCCACACACGGACACAGCGAGCGTTCGGCTAGCTACACCTCAGGATAAAACGGGACGCGTCCGATTCGAATTGCGACTCGAGTGAAACTGGCGACGATTAAATATGAATGCCGATGTTTGGAACTGAGCTGAGTTGAGCTCGCTCGCTGGAGGACACACATGTACCTAGGTTTCCATCCGCTAAACCGATGATGATGGGAACGCAACTATTAGCCTTGCCTTGGCTCGAGGCGTGCGTGAGGTTGAGTCCTCCGGACCACGACGACGTGAGAGGAATTTTCCCGTCGGGGACTGGAAAATGCACTCGTGGTGAAGAGCGGGAGAAAACTGGGAAATTCTCCCATCGGTTGAGAGTTGCTCTCCCGGTGAGATGGAGAAGAAGGATCTGGTGAGAAGAGTGAGTTTGTGAGAAAATTGCACACGAAAAGCCACATCATATACGTTGAGTTCCGTGGTGAATATAAGTTTGAATTGGATGTAAATATAGGTCGTTTCAGTGGGTTCTCAGTAAGATATGGCGGCAAAGCAATTTCTGCAGAAAAGATACAATTTTAATAATATTATACAAAGATACAATTTTACTATACATTTTTATATACATTTTACATTACTCTCTCTCTCTCTCTTCTTGGCGTAACGTCCTCATTGGGACAAAGCCTGCTTCTCAGCTTAGTTTTCTATGAGCACTTCCACAGTTATTAACTGAGAGCTTCCTCTGCCAATGACCATTTTGCATGCGTATATCGTGTGGCAGGCACGAAGATACTCTATGCCCAAGGAAGTCAAGGAAATTTCCTTTACGAAAAGATCCTGGACCGACCGGGAATCGAACCCGTCACCCTCAGCATGGTCATGCTGAATACCCGTGCGTTTACCGCCTCGGCTATATGGGCCCATTTTACATTTACATTACTATACATTTTATTATACAAAGAATACAATTTTAATCATATTATGATGTTGAAGGGATTTTTTGTCAACGCAGGATTTAATGTGTTATTAGCTTCTAAAATGACGAGAGCAAGAATACAGATAACGGCCATTTGTTTCATTTTTTCGACCTCAGGACTGTTCCACACTTATTTTACCTGCTGTGCTCTACGTCCGTCTTGTACTAACAGCATCTTTTATGAACAGAATATTTGCATGGCTGCTCTCTGGTCAGGCCTGGATTAAGGTTGACTTGGGTCTGGGGCTGGAGCGGAATTGAAGGCTTTTCTGTACAACAAAAGCGTTGAGCAAAAAACAGTTTTAAGTGTTTTTAATTATAGCCATTATTTCGAATTTTAACGAAGAAAAAGCAGAAGTAAACGCTGTCATCTTACGAACTGTTTCGTTGCAGGCACAACGAATGATATTTGTAAGATGAACGAGCGATTTCATACAATAAATCAAAACGAATTTTCAGTACGACAAATGTTTTTGGATTCCCTAAAATGTGGGGTTCGTAGCCAGGGTCCCACAAACTTTCATTTCTATTTTCCGTGCCGTAGAATCGCAAATCTTCGCCTTTTTCCACATTGAACGCACTTGATTCACTCGAATCTTCTTTCTGATGGCAGTGATAACTCCCATAAGCATAAGGATAAGCAAGTAGGGCGGAATTAAAAGGTACGAAACTGATTACACTCATTAGAAGATGAAATCTTGGATTCATCCAGTAACTCTTGCTAAGGATTCTATCTTGTATACCTTCTCTGGATTCCTCTATATTCCCTAATAGATTTCTTTTGATTCTTTAGGAAATTCTCAAATATTCCTTTAGGGAATTCAGGAGTTAACTGTATCAGAAATTTTCGGAACAGTAGTTTAGTGTGTAATCCAGGAATCCGATCTAGAGATTATTCCAAGAACTCCTAAAGGAATTCCATCAACCGTGTTGGTTTGCCACAAGGAAATCTTACTTACATTACCGATCAGGCTAAGGCCGGGGTGGCCTCTGCTGTACATAGTAGCCGTCTCCATTCCACTCGGTCCATGGCTGTTTGTCTTCAGTTCCGCACTCTGCGTAGGGTCCGCAAATCGTCCTCCACTTGGTCGACCCACCTAACTCGCTGCGCTCCACGTCTTCTTGTACCGGTCGGATGACTCTCAAGAACGGGTTGCTATCCAACATCCTGATGACGTGACCCGCCCACCGTAGCCTCCCGATTTTCGCGGTATGGACGATGGTTGGTTCTCTCAGCAGCTGATGCAGCTCGTGGTTCATTCGCCTTCTCCAAGTCCCGTCTTCCATCTGCACTCCACCGTAGATGGTACGCAACACCTTCCGTTCGAAAACTAAAAGGGCGCGTTGGTCCTCTGCACGTAGGGTCCATGTTTCGTGTCCATAGAGGACGACCGGTCTAATCAGCGTTTTGTAGATAGTTAACTTCGTGTTACGGCGAACTTTATTCTATCGTAGAGTTCTGCGGAGTCCAAAGTATGCACGATTTCCTGCCACAATGCGCCTCTGAATTTCTCTGCTGGTGTCGTTGTCGGCGGTCATCAGTGAGCCCAAGTACACGAATTCTTCAACCACCTCGATTTCATCACTGTCGATATAAATTCGGGTTGGCGGGCGCGCTGATTCCTCCCTGGAGCCCTTTGCCATCATGTACTTTGTCTTCGACACATTAATGACTAATCCGATTCGTCTGGCTTCACTCTTTAGTCGGATGTACGTTTCCGCCATCGTCTCAAATTTACGAGCAATAATATCAATATCATCAGCAAAACCAAGCAGCTGAACGGGCTTCGTGAAAATCGTCCCACTCGTGTTTATTCCCGCTCTCCTTATTACACCTTCTAACGCAATGTTGAACAGCAAGCACGAAAGACCATCTTGCCGTAACCATCTGCGAGATTCGAGGGGACTCGAGAGTGTCCCTGATACTCGAACTACGCACAACACTCGATGCATCGTCGCCTCGATCAATCGTATCAGTTTATCCGGGAAGCTACATATCGAATATACCCATATTTCATGCTTTTAGAGCCTAAACTTTCGTTTAACAGTCGCCAGCTTGAATTTGGAGCCGCCATGTTGGATTTTAGGCAGCCACCTTGGATATTCTGGTCACTATTTTTTAACTCCCGTCTCCTTCTCCATACCAAATATACCCATATTGCATGGTTTTATAGCATAAAACTCTTTTAAATTGTCGAAATATTGAATTCGGAGCCGCCATCTTGGATTTAACACCGCCAACTTGGATATTCTGGTCGACATTTTTGGAGTTAAGACATCTTCTCTATACCAAGTACACCCATATTGCATGTTTAGAGCCTAAACGCCATTGAACAGCCGCCATCTTGCATTGGCTAAAATATAAACGACTCATAAAAAAGTGATCATTTTCCATATCAAAATTAAAAATTGCCAATAAAAAAGTAGGGGTGGGAGCAATAATAAACTACAAAGTTTCCATAAACAAATCAAAAATTGCATAAATAAATCAAAACTTCCCATAAATAATTGATTTTCGAGCAATAAAAAATGTCAGAAAATCCACAAATAAATCAACAATTGCAATAAAAAACTATATTTTTTCCAACAAAAACGTTTAAATTTCCCATAAATAAATCTGATTTTTCCATAAATAATTTAAAAATTTCCAATTGAAAAACATCAAAAAAGCAATTGAAAATTTAGCAATAAATACGAACTAATGAGCAAAGTAAAAGTATCGACTGAGCCATGCGGCGAAGCCGCATAGAGGATTGAGGAACTGAGGCGGCAGAAGGCCGCCGAAGTTTCCGAAATCCGATGCGCCGTAACTGCGTCGATTCGGTTCTAGGCAATCCACAGATCCAAGAATTTGCCCGGTATAATGCAAACAGAGATGTTATCCTTTTTTAAAGTCCGACGAGCGTTAGCGAGTTCGGACAGCAAGCGATTGTCTGTTAAATTGCACAATAGTTTCAGTTTTTCTATCATAGTTCTATGATGAAGTATGTTCGATTTTTTTTGTTGGAAAAAATATAGTTTTTTTATTGCAATTGTTGATTTATTTGTGGAAATTCTGACATTTTTTATTGCTTGAAAATCAATTATTTATGGGAAGTTTTGATTTGTTTATGCGCTTTTTGAATTGTTTATGGAACTTTTATAGTTTATTATTGCTTCCACCCCTATTTATTTATTGGCAATTTTCGAATTATTTATGGAATTTTTTTAATTTATCATGGGACGATTAATTGGCTGCCATCTTGCATTTTAGACCGATATCTTGGGTATTCTCTTCGCAATTTTTACCAAATATACCCATATTGCATGGTTTCAGGGCCTAAAACTCCATTAATCAGCCACCATATTCAATTTAGAATCGCCATCTTGAATTTGTAGCCACCAACTTAAATATTCTGGTCGAAATTTTTTTACTCCGGGCATCTTCCCCATACCAAATTTGCACATATTGCATGTATTTAGAGCCTAAAACTTCATTAAATAGACGCCATTTTGAATTTGGACTCGCCATCTTGGATTTTGGGAAACCATCTTGGTTGTTTTGGGTGTCATTTTTGGACTCTGGACATCTTCCCCATATCAAATATTGCAAGGTTTTTGGGCCTAAAGCTTCATTAAACAGACGCCATCTTGAATATGGAGCCGCCATCTTAGATATTCTGGGGACATCTTCCCCATACCAAATTTACCTATATTAAAAAACCGCCATCTTGAATTTGGAACCGCTATTTTTTATATTCTGATCGCCATTTTTGGAGTCCAGGCTTCTTCCCCATACCAAATATACACATATTGCTTAACAGCCATCTTGGATTTTAAGCCGCTATTTTTGATATTGTGGTCACCATTTTTTAACTCCCGTCTCCTGCTCCATACCAAATATACCCATATTGCATAGGTTTAGGGCCTAAATCTCCATTAAACAGCCGCAATCTTGAATTTGGAGCCACCATCTTGGATTTTAGACCGCCATCTTGGATATTCTGGTAGCCATTTGTGGGGTCCAGGTTTCTTCCTCATTTCAAATATACCCATATTGCATGGCTTTAGAGAGGGTAAAACTATATTAAACAGCCGCCATCTTGAATTTGAAATCGCTATTTCGAATATTAGGCTGCCACGTTGAATTGAAGGCCGACATCATGGAATTTCTGATCTCTAATGTTGATTTCCGCACAGAACTCGTCAACCATGCTAAAGGTTATAAAAATCGCCGCAGTTTGATGTGTCGCATGATGGGGCTTGGTTCAATTTTTTATACAACCAGTACTACCGGTGCCGGTCCGGATCACTGACCTGGTCATAACTCCGGAACGCCTTGACCGTTCCGGTACATTTTTAACCTTCACATACCCGCACCTTGACATCTCATTTTCAAAATGCTGGCATTTCATCAATTTTCAGCCGATTTTTTTGAAGTCGCCCTCAATCGATCATAATTTGGTGCTAGTTTATTATACTCAAGTGGCCATGCAACATCCGGAACCATTCCGGAGATATTCCGGATTGTACTGGGGTCAGGGGGGGGTGCCAAAATGGCAAAAAGTGATTATTTCGTGGGTTATTGTATTTAAATCATCAATTTTCAGCGTAATTTTTCTTGCGAGCAATGAAACACAATTGCAATAACCAGATTTGTATAAGTTGACCGATCCGAACCACCGTGACAGGTTCCGCGGGGGCCTCATTGGGGACACTTTTGGTTTTCAACCAAAACATGTCATGCGACGTATCAAACTCCATGATTTCGAGAGAATGAGACAGAAATGTTACACTGAAGTATGTATCAACTGATATGGCCGTTCCGCAACACCTGAAACAGGTTCCGCGGGGGCCTCATTGGGGACACTTCTGTTTTTCAACCAAAACAAGTCGTGCGACGTATCAAACTTCCTGATTTCGAGAGAATGAGACAGAAAAAGTAGACTGAAGTATGTATCAACTCATATGGCCGCTCCGGAACATCTGGAACAGGTTCCGCGGGGGCCTCATTGGGGACACTACTGTTTTTCCAACCAAAACAAATCGTGCGACGTATCAAACTTCATGATTTCGGGAGAATGAGACAGAAAAGGTAGACTGAAGTATGTATCAACTCATATGGCCGCTCCGGAACACCTGGAACAGGTTCCGTGGGGGCCTCATTGGGGACACTTCTGTTTTTCAGCCAAAACAAGTCATGCGACGTATCAAACTTCCTGATTTCGATAGAATGAGACAGAAAAGGTAGACTGAAGTATGTATCAACTGATATGGCCGCTCCGGAACACCTGAAACAGGTTCCGCGGGGGCCTCATTGGGGACACTTCTGTTTTTCAACCAAAACAAGTCGTGCGACGTATCAAACTTCCTGATTTCGAGAGAATGAGCCAGAAAAAGTAGACTGAAGTATGTATCAACTCATATGGCCGCTCCGGAACACCTGGAACAGGTTCCGCGAGGGCCTCATTGGGGACACTTCTGATTTTCAACCAAAACAAGTCGTGCGACGTATCAAACTTCATGATTTCGAGAGAATGAGACAGAAAAGGTAGACTGAAGTATGTATCAACTGATATGGCTGCTCCGGAACACCTGGAACAGGTTCCGCGGGGCCTCATTGGGGACTCTTCTGTTTTTCAACCAAAACAAGTCGTGCGACGTATCAAACTTCCAGATTTCGAGATAATGAGACAGAAAAAGTAGACTGAAATATGTATCAACTCATATGGCCGCTCCGGAACACCTGGAACAGGTTCCGTGGGGGCCTCATTGGGGACTCTTCTGTTTTTCAACCAAAACAAGTCGTGCGACGTATCAAACTTCATGATTTCGAGAGAATGAGACAGAAAAGGTAGACTGAAGTATATATCAACTCATATTATAAGTATAAAAAGTATTTTTGGTAATAAACATCAAACCTTTTATTTTTTTCAAACATATGCCGATTTATCAGAAAATATACAGCTTGTGGATTGCTTAATCTAAATTTAAAAGGAACCTATGGGAAGTTTTCTAGAGCGCCCTTTCAAGTCGATACCGAGTCGAGTTAACTTAGTTTTATCTTTTCTGGCTTATTCATTCGAAATCATGAAGTTTGATATGTTGCACGGCAGGTTTTGATTGTAAACCAGAAGTGTCATCAATGACGCCACCGTGGAACCTGTGCTAGATATGCCGAGGTGGCCATATTAGTTGACACAGACTTAAGTCTATCATTTTTGGCTCATTCATTCTAAATCATGAAGTTTGGTACGGCGCACGACATGTTTTGATTGAAAACAAGAAGCGTCTCCAATGAGGCCCCGGAAAACCTGTGCAAGATGTTCCGGGTGGTCATATTAGGTGATACAGGGTTTAGTCTATCATTTCTGGCTTATTCAATTGAAATCATGAGGTTTGATACATCGCACGACATGGTTTGGTTGAAAACCAGAAGTGTCCCTAATGAGGCCCCGCGGAACCTGCTCCAGTTGTTCCGGAGCAGCCATATCAGTTGATACATACTTCAGTCTACCTTTTCTGTCTCATTCTCTCGAAATCAGGAAGTTTGATACGTCGTACGACTTGTTTTGGCTGAAAAACATAAGAGTCCCCAATGAGGCCCCCGCGGAACCTGTTCCAGGTGTTCCGGAGCGGCCATATCAGTTGATACATACTTCAGTCTACCTTTTCTGTCACATTCTCTCGAAATCAGGAAGTTTGATACGTCGCACGACTTGTTTTGGTTGAAAAACAGAAGTGTCCCCAATGAGGCCGCCGCGGAACCTGTTTCAGGTGTTCCGGAGCGGCCATATCAGTTGATACATACTTCAGTGTAACTTTTCTGTCTCATTCTCTCAAAATCATGAAGTTTGATACGTCGCATGACATGTTTTGGTTGAAAACCAAAAGTGTCCCCAATGAGGCCCCCGCGGAACCTGTCACGGTGGTCCGGATCGGTCAACTTATAAAAATCTGGTTATTGCAGTTGTGTTTTATTGCTCGCAACAAAAATTACGCTGAAAATTGATGATTCAAATACAATAACCTACGAAATAATCACTTTTTGCCATTTTGGCACCCCCCCTGACCCCAGTACAATCCGGAATATCTCCGGAATGGTTCCGGATGTTGCATGGCCACTTGAGTATAATAAACTAGCACCAAATTATGATCGATTGAGGGCGACTTCAAAAAAATCGGCTAAAAATTGACGAAATGCCAGCATTTTGAAAATGAGATGTCAAGGTGCGGGTATGTGAAGGTTAATAGCACACATCACGGTGAAATTCAAGTTCGATTCGAGCTATAATCCGAAAAATCGGCCGATGGGAAGTGCCTCAAAAGTGAGTTAACTTGTTTTTGCGCACAGACATACATACACACATACATACACACATACATACATCATCTCAATTCGTCGAACTGAGTTGATTGGTATATGTGACTTGCCCTCCGACAGTCGATTCCACGCTTCAAACAAAATGTCTTTGATCAAATCGCACAATTTGGGTTTCACCCAGTTATGCAAATGATTTCAATTTTAAACACCCCACCCGAGGAAGCCAACCAAACCAAGTCCGAATCGTAGATAACAAGGCAAAGAAACGTCAAAAACTTGTTTGCTGCGGCGACTTTCGGTTGCTTCATTCGCTCGAGGTTGTACTGTGGCGGTCGCCGGTACCGTATTTTGATGATGACGGATAGTTTTTCGTGCAGCTCGACCATCAAAGTCGATGTTAGCTCCTTTATTCTTACTCAATAATATGTAAATGGAGGTCAGTATTTGCGTGCTTTTCAAAACAACTTTCTGTACATTTATTCGGGTTATTTTCCACTCACTTCATCAGCCTTCATAAAACATAACCTAACAACATAAAAAAGCAACAAAACAAAAAAGGGTTTATTTTCCCATATTGAACAGCACACACTCAATTGTTACATAATTTCCCCATTGCAGTTTTTGTTGGTTCCGAAAAGGCAATGCATGCCGGAGGAATGAGGTAAATTGAATCGACTATTATTATCTCCGGCGATAAGCTGGAAATTTCATTAAATAACTGTTGTGCAATTCACTTCAATTTTTTCCCCCGACTCGAACATGAACAACATCAGTGAGTGGCGAATTCGGGTGCCCTTTTATCCAATCAATAAACCGGGAATGGGCAGTCGGCGATGGGGTGCAGATGATATTTATTTTCCTTCTCGGGATAATCTTTTTAATTGTATGTTTTCATTTGCGGGTCGAGCGGTTAATGAATTTGCAATGTTTTGACGTAGGACTACGTCTCTCTTTTCTATACCGGGTGTCATTCTAAATTTTCAGAAATCAGCCGCGTTACGTTTAAAGTGGAGATTTTGAGCGTTAATAGCTCAGCCATTTCTTGTTGAATTTTCAAAATTTTGGCACCAATCGATTGCAAATCTTTACACCAATTATGTCCAATAATAATATTTGCTGTTTTTCAATAACAAACTTTTGAAAAATTGGGAAAAGTGAACCCATGTTTATTCCAGCCAATCACGATCGAGCACATTTTGGAGCACATTTTGGATGCTCCCGTCGAATATAAAAGCTACTGCTTCTTCGCATCTTCCCTCATTTGCCTTTGTCGTCTCGAGGTGAACGCATCGAACGAGAGCTGCCCACTTTCTTCGTTTGCGTTTTCGCTCATTATTCTTTGACGGCCGTGTTGGCTCGGCGTCGGTGGTTGTCGGCAAGGGTGCTGTTGCACATTCGCCTTCTAACCGTCTAACGCGGCAGACGAAGGAAAGAATACGTTTCATCGATTGCTCGGCGGTGGTGGCAGAGGCAGCAAAATCCACAGAAAGATCAGCGACATACGAATTTGCGAGTTGCGTCGCTGTCCTCGGGGCTCGGTCCTTTCGCCGATTGATTGGCGGTGGCGCATTGATGATAGCATCAGGAACATCCAGGGCAACAAGCGGCGGGCCAATTTTCGACGGCGTTCAGCATTCAGCACGGAGGAATCCAACACGCATTGCGTGGCATGATAAATTCATGTCATTTTTTGTCTAAAATCTTTCAATATTCAATCGGTTCTTTTCAGGACCATAGAAAATTATTCATCAAGAGCTGTGAATCAGATAATTATTTCATTCCATCATGGATCGGTAAAAGTGTGGTGCAACCGAAAAGTGAAAGATTGAATGCTTGGTGGCCCCGCAAGAATGATGATGCCGGCCACTAATGGTTCCATCCGGAATTTATCAACCCTATCCGAACCATTTTTCGTGAAACATCGATAAATTATAACGTTGTTCGAGTTAAAATGATCTTAACCTTACAATATTTTGATTACCTTATTCGTTAAATGGAAATTTTCTCATTCCTCGATTGATTAACCGTTTCAAGCGTCTGGTGCATGCGGGGCGGGTCATGCAAATAAAATATACTGAAAAGCCAGCCGAATGGGAGGAGCTTCATCTGCTAATCTAGGGCATAAAAGCTACTCCCTCTGATTTCTTTCGTCATTTTCGTTGGATCAGTCAAGCAGGGTGGATGTCACCTCCACACCTGAGCACTACCCATCGGCGACTCTCGGCTATCGTGCTGATAGCGTCATGAATCTTATCCACGGCAGAAAGCGGCCTACCAATTTTCGGTGGCATCCTGCAGGATTAGCACGGAGAAAGCCAACACGCATTGCGTGGCAAGGCGGTTTCATGCCATTTTCTTCCTGAAATCGTTACTTTATCAAACGGTCCTTATCAGGATCACCAAAAAATGATTCTTCAAGAGTTGTAAATCAGATAATTTTACTCCATCAATCGAGAAAAGTGTGGTTCACCCGAAAAATGAATGATTGAATTCCGGCCACTAATGGTTCCACCCAGAATTCAGCAACGCATTACCCTATCAGAACTATTTTCCGTAAAACATTGTTTAACTCTAACAATTTTCGAATTAAAATGATCTAAATCATCCAATATTTTGTTTACTTTAACGCTTAATGAATTTTTTTTTTCCATTTCTGGGTTGATTAATCGTTTGAAGCGTCTGAAGCAGGCGGGGCGGGCCATGCAAATGAAATATTCTGGAAAGCCAGCCGAATGGGAGGAGCTGCATCTGCTAATCTAGGGGTATAAAAGCTGTTCCCTCTGATTTCTTTCTGGATTCCACCAGACTGAAAAAATGTCGAATGTCGGGTCAATTTTTATCGAATGTTGGGCCACTGTTGGACCAACATCGATCAACTATTGGGTCTATGTTAGGTTTGGTGGCTAAAATCAAAATAGGTGAATGATAGGTTGATGTCGGGTTTGACGTCATCAACTATGGTAAAAGCTTTAAACCTACAACACCACAAATTTATGCTTCCTAGCTGGGGCTCAATTGAATGATGTGCCTTGACTGAGGCTGGAGCTGAAAATTAGTAAAAGCTCGAGATCAGTCTTACCCAACCAATCACAATCAAGCATAGTTCTGTGAGGCGACACGACGAAACTTATATAAGTGGTGCACACACTCATTTCGATCATTTCATCGGCACACACAGCAGCGGACGGACAGCACCGAGCGGCAGCAAGATCCCAAAAAAGATCCGCTTCAACGGATGAGCAAGCGGGTGGCACCGCCCTCTGTCCAATGAAGCCTCGATTCTTTTCGGATCCATCGGCAGTGGAGGCAGTAGCGGAAGCAACATCCAAAGAAAAATCCGCCTCGGCAAACGAAAATTCGATTGGCGTCACTTTTCGTTTGCCGGGGCCCCGATTCTTTCATGGATTTTCGGTGGCAGCAGCAGCAAGATCCCAAAAAAGATCCGCTTCAACGGATGAGCAAGCGGGTGGCACCGCGCTCTGTACAATGAAGCCTCGATTCTTTTCGGATCAATCGGTGGTGGCGGCATGGGTGGCAATGAATTATACCAAAATGGTTCTTTTAAGGGCCCCAAAGCTTCCGAAAGAGTTATTTGGAGCATTATTCAATTATTTCTAAAAATTCAACTAATTCTAATTTTTATAGTTTAGTTTATCGATAAAGTTTAATTTTTATACTAAATATACACCGCTGTATATTTGGTATTTGAAATTCCAAATTTGCTGTCAATGTCATTCCAATCGAGTAGGATACCTGTCAAATGCGCTTTAAGGTTGAAGGATTCGTCATTGACATAATCGTCATCATTGAAAGTTCGAAAGCAGTTTTCTCATTCTAAACTGAAATTTCTGCAGTGAAAATAAGTTCACTGTACTCCAATCTTCAGCCGCAATACAGTGAATACATTTTCACTGCGGAAATTTCAGCTTTGTACGAGAAAACTGCTTTCGAATTTTCAATGATGACGATTATTTCAATGACGAATCCTTCAACTTTAAAGGCATTGCTCGGCAGCATCATCGTCATGATACGGGAATCATCATTACCAGCAACAATCGCCAGATTTCGAGTCTTTAGCATATAGTGATTTTACTCTGGCCGTTATTTTTGCTGAATAGATACACGTTTACTTCATCTGTGAGCCAGAAATTCTTTATTATGCGTTAAAAATTAGTCCTACGTCACACGGTGTCAAAATTTCGATTATTATCAAACATTCGTGTACCTCGAATTTTTCTCCGAAAATGATTAGTATTTGGGCTATGTATTCATAATCGGAAAACTAGAAAATATTTCATCGGCGAAAATTTTTCCATACATTTTGTATGGAACGTTTTTTGGGCTAAAATAGTAATTATTGATTTTTAGTATGGAAAATAGACGAAAACTGATCTAACTCAAATTTTCCCCGATAGAATATTTTCAAATTTTGCATTTATACATTATAACCGAAATTCTAACATTCTATGAAGAAAAATCCGAGGTACATGAAAGTTCGATAATAATCAAAATTTTGACACCGTGCGTCAACATTGCGGTTATGTCTCAGACATTACACACTCCTAGTTTTTTTTTGATTGCCTACGCCAATGATCCGGATTGAGGGTCGCGATAAAGTATGAATTTTTGATATTAATCTTTCTTATGGTTACGTTTGTTCAACCCACAGATTATACCGTAAGTAGGCAACCGCTTGAAAGTAAACCTAAATGTGCTTCATTAAAATGAAATATATCCACGATCCTAGAAGAACAAGCACGTGCCCCAGCAGCGTACATACTAGTACTAGGCCAGGTCACGTTTGACGCAGATTTTCGGTTGACGTAAATCTTCTTATGGTTCTAGTGGCATTCCGAGGAAGCTTTGACTTCCCAACCTAGGTTGCCGTTCCGCCTGATTTCCAACCTGTATGGGGGTCGTGTGTGTACGCTTGAACCTACCTGCTTGTGTTTGCTTTGTGGCGTAAGAGCTACGTGAATGTGGGTCCCGCCCGCCCAAGAGACAAACGGTGTGGTAAATTAATTGGTCGTAATTAACATGATTTATAGTCAATTTGCCGTTTAACGTGAGCCCGGAAGAGCATAGGAGAGCCCCACTCGAGAACAGTTTTTCGCTTAGGAGTCGATGTAAATTATTTCCCAAGCATGTGGTTAATTAACAGCGCGGGGAAGAGATGTTGTGGTGGACCATCATACAGTTACATGGAAATTTATATTCAATTTATGGTGCTTGATCATGTTATCATATGTGGAAGTATAAAAAATCTAGTTGTTCAATTGATTCCGATTAATTATTCTCCAAAAACACTACAACAGTCCCAACTAACAATTACAAGCTTCAAACAAGCATGCATGTTAACTAAATTATTGCTTAATAATGGCTATTGTACCTGAATTGAAATTGTATACATTACTGTACAAAGGATTATTCGAGCGAAACTTTAGTCTTTCGCGTTGGTTTCAAAACAAATTACTTATAACTCTTTTCAAGAGTTTATTAATAATTTCGTTCGACTACCACTTATTCCCGTACAAAAAATGATGCTCTGATGGATGCTCTTTTTTCCCTCCAGAATAGCGTGAGTGTGGAACATTATTACAAAAAATAAAAATCTCCGGAGGAATTTTCGCGACATTCTAGAAGGAATCTCCACTAAATTCTAGGGGGAATCTGCACGAGATTCCCATTGTAGCCTCGTGGAGTCTAGTGGAGATTTACCCTAGAATTTCGTAAAAAATCTAGCAGGAATTTCAGGGAGTGTCCCCTAGACCGGCCCAAATACAAAAATGTCGAAAAATTCCACGGTGCACCCTCTAGAATCGTGCCTTTGGATAAGAAGAACAATCTGTGAAAGATTCAGCTCAATCGGTTGAAAACTGAGCTGGCGCAAATGAGTTGAAGGTTTGTATGGGATTCTCAATCCAAATATATGGGAAATTGCATGCCCTGCAGTCTCTCATACAGCACGTCGGTTTGACAAGTTCGATTTGACTCAGAATTGAAAGAATAGCAGTTGATACCCTAATGAACAACTTTGTAGAAGACCATATCATGATAAAACTTAATTTAGTTGCGGTTTTATCCAAAGAAACCAGGATGAGGACATCTTCCCCCGTTTACTCTCGGTTGTTATATGCAGCACGTGTTGGTCGGCCGCAGCTTGCGCGCTACATCATAGGCAGCGAATCTCGGGATACATATTTCATAAAACTGTTCCTAAAACATTTTTTAATGTCACCAGAATTATAAGATGACCAGCTGCAATAAATTTAAATGTATCTTTATGCAACTCAGCATCATTATTTCTTTTTTTTACTACTCGTTTCAGTATCATAATGACCAACTTTTCCGTACCGGTTCATTATGCAGCAGAAATCAGTTGCATAATGAAAAAATAGTTGCATAATGATCATAATGCAACTCATATGAGTTGCATTATGAACATTATGCAACTCAAATGAGTTGTATAATGAAAAAAAAAATCATTGCATAAAATTTTGTATGGAACTCGTTGCAAAACTCGATTTTTTTAGCACTCTTCGTATTTATCCAACTCGGAAAATGTAGGACTCATGCAGAAAAAATCAACTTTTTGCGACTCGTTACATAAATAACTATTATCATTTCCATACAAACATTATAATAAACTTAGTTATAGGTTTGAAAATACAATATGTGGGCTTCGTGGCCGTGCGGTTAGCGGCGTCAGTCGTCTAGGCGTTTCGTAAGCCTCGGAGTGCGGGTTCGATTCCCGCTCCAGTCGGGGAAAATTTTTCGTCGAACGGAAAATTCTCCATTGGGCCACTGGGTGTTATGTGTGTTGTCCGTTGTCTCGTGTCTCGTGTATGTGTTCAGTCTGTGCAGCCTCTGGCTGAAGACGGTGTAGTGTCTTTTTTTTTTCTTTTCTTTTTTTTTAATATACCTTTTATAAATGAACGTTTTATCGGTAGTGTTTGGTTCGCAATTTCACCGCTGAGTAGCGCTGTTGAACTTTGAAAACAAAACATGTTTAAATGATCATGTTTACCAAAAAAATGTATTTTCAGCAAATTTGTACAGAAAGCTCAAGATTCTGAAATGGTGGAAAGTATGGTAGCAATTCCACCACTACGTGGCGCTGATGTGGATATTTTTTGATATTGCATCTTATGGTCATAATCACCTACAAAGTTGATGTCTTAAATTAGGTTGCTCGGAAGTCTTGTATTTGGCAAGTGTGTTAAATAAGGTAACTTGTATGGACTTTGGAGAGATTTTTTATTGCATTTTTCGAAAAGTTTTTTTTTCTGTTGGGGATATAGTACCACTGCGATCAGTAATTTGATCTATTGTGGCGGAAAACTTACAGCTAGTTGATATTTTTTTAAACAGTGAAAATTTTGCCTGTGTCAATCATATTGTCTATCCCCTGTAGATAAGGGTAGCCTTGTATGAAATTAAACCGGGATGCGGCATTTTAAATAGAGTAAAGTGGGGCAAAAGTTCGAGTGGGGCAAGAGTTTCTTTTGAAGTTTTTGAGCTCAATTCATTTTTTTTGGGTGTCAAGGTTGTTCGAAGTCTTTTTGAAAAAGAGTCTTTCACTCCAAAAATTATGAAAATTGATCAATAATTCGAAAAGTTATGACAAAATGTTGGTTTTTGATCAAAAAATTGTAATATGCGATGGTCCTTCCAACGTATGGAATGGAATTGTTATGAAATCGAATTCGATATTTTATTTTGGGGTGTAACTAGGTATATTTTGAAGATGCATTAGCATGTATAACTTTTTGCAAAAAAGATTTGGAAATCATATTTTACACATAGTGGGGCAAAAGTTCGAGTCATGTAGCAACTTTAGGTAAAAACCTAAAATTCTGCAAAATGTATATATTATCTCTAAAAATGATGGAATTAGTGGGAAAATTCGATCAAAGTTGAAAAAAAAATGTCGTTTCATCTGAATTTGACGGAAAACTAATAATTTTTGGCGTAGTAAATTTAACCCAGATTTGGGTAAAATCCAGATCGAACTTTAAAGTGTATTTCAGTTCCAATATCAAATATTAATTGGTTTTCGGTATTCAGATTACCAAAGTGTCGAAATAGTGTGCTACGGTTAGTGGAATTCCACAAACACTAGATTCGAACTTTTGCCCCAGTGGTGGGGCAAGAGTTCGAATTAGACACACACATACAAAAAGTGTTGTAACTCAAAATTGAAAAGACATTTGGCATAACTTTGTTCAGCAAATTTTTAGCTCACGGATGGTAGAATCACCACACGGTATTCAATTATTTTATCTGCTTCGATTTCTTGAAAAAAGTTTAATTTTCAACTAAGGTCGAACTTTTGCCCCACCTTACTCTACAAGGTTTATATATGCCTTAGAGGCCGTTCATTGTGTCAAGCCGTGTAGTACTTTCAAGGATTGTTCTGAAGATTTTAAAAGTATTTCTCTTGCAGATTTCTTTGAGATTTTATTGAAAAATTTTTACTTGAAAGGTTACAGATGATTTTTGATAGAGCTTCTTCAACAAATCCTTAAAGGATTTCTTCAAAAAGATTCCTTCGGAAAGGCCTTTGATTATTCATACTGAAATTGCTTCAAGGATTTCTTTAGCAACTCCTTCAGTGATTTGTTCGGAAGTTGGATGGGTTCTTTCAGATTTTTTTTCCATGATACCTTCAGTAGTTTCATAGAAAATCCTTATGAAATTCCGCCATGAATTCTTTCTGATAATCAAGAATTCTTCAAAAGGTTGAGCTTGAGCTTGAGCTTGAGCTTGATTGACCGCCCGTGGATGCTACTCCAGTATCGCCAGACCAGCTACACTCACACAAGGACCAATGAGATAACTGCCGGGGACTAGCAGGCATCTTCAGTGTGTGAGCGTTGGTGATCTTCTATTTTTAGGCGACAATGGCGCCTGCCACGTCAGGTTGCAGGTCAATGTGGGGAAGGGGTAAGGAAGTGATGATTGCATTCGTTTGTATCCACATCTGGCCGAATATACCTCTGCGCCAGCACAAATTCATGCGGATGTTGGAGTGTTGGTGGGAATTGGTTGGCAGAAGGTTCACACATTGGTGTGTGGATACCAGGGGAAGGTGATAGAATTGTGTGTTTTTATTATTTTGAAGATGTGCGGCACAGTTCGCTTGATTGCATAACTTGTAGGCGTTTTCTAATAGGATTGTGACACTGTGCTGTGAAAGTTTTTTGGAAGGAAGGGAAACGGCTTTTTCAACCCGTTTCTGTTCTAGCGACGGCTATGAACATGTTTATATACATGAGTTGTATATGTAGAGAGCAGAGAAAGTATATAGAAAGATACAAAGTAGGAGGAAGGGGCGGGCCAGGGATTGAACCCAGGACCTTCTGCATATAAATAAGAAGCGGTAGCCACTAGACCACCAAGCCCGTTCAAGAATTCTTCAAAAGGTTGATTCACAAACTCCTCTCAGATTTTCATTGGAACTTACGCCTCATTTTTTTTTCCAGAAATATCTTTAGAATTTCTTTGAAGACTTCCTCCAATAATTCCATCAGGAATCCAGGAAGCAGGATTTGCTCACAAATTATTCTAAGGATTACTGTTCTTATGTGATCACCGCGCAATGTATGCTTATTCTTCTGTATGGCTCTACGTTCCCACTGAAGCTTGGCCTGCCTCTCTCCAACTTAGTGTTCTTTGAGCACTTCCTCAGTTATTATTCGGAGGGCTAGCTTTGCATGATTTAGTATATTGTGAGGAAAGCACAATGATACAACATGCCCAGAGAGTCGAGAAAATTTTCCCGACCGGAACGGGAATCGAACCCACCGTCTCCGGATTGGCGATCCATAGTCCTAACCACTAGCGCAACTGGAGACCCTCACACGCATACCTAATTAAATTGCATTGACTTTTCTCTGTGACTGATCGACTCAAACAACGTTTTATTCGTTACGCATATCGGCTCATGTTTCCTCAGCTTTTATCAGACTCTACATGCTGAATGCAACCGTTCAACTTTGTTTTGCCGCTATAATCGGTCACGCCCAATGCTCGTCAGATCACGCCCCACTTGGTCCGCATATAGTGCTCTCAGTGTTCCACGCCTTCTTATGCTAACCCAATCAGTAGCAAATACCAACATTGCAGGGCTGTTACCCGGCAATCTTGTAATATGCCCTGCCCACAGTATTTTTTCAGCTTTGATCACCTTCTGGATGCTGAGTTCGCATCGCAACCCAATGCAGCGAGCTCGTGGTTCATCCTGCTTCACCGTACCCCATTTTCCTGTACACCGCCGAAGTTCGTTCTTACAGGTCTCCTTCGAGCATGGTTCATGTCTCGTATCTGCAGTAGACCTGTGCGCCGACTATATTTTGCGCGGCGGCGGCGTGAGGGTCATTTTTGGCCGGCGGCGGCGGCGTCATCGGCGTCACGCCGGAAGCAGCTCTCGGCGGCAGCAGCGGCGGCGTGAATCGGCATGACCAAAATTTGACCATAATTTCAACATTGGCAAAGCAAAAAAGTTGTCATTACGTTCTATGGGCTTTTTCATGACCATTGATGACATAAACTATTACATTAGAATGAATACCTTTTTTATTTCTGTTCGGCTCCGCACTGCCACCAGTGATTAGGCTTTTTTAACTTATTATTTTATTTGGAAAAATCAGGCGTCACATATGGGCATAACAGACCCGAAATGATTTTTGGTTTTTACGTTGTTTACATTTTTGAAATTTTTGACAGCCTTAATACTATATTTGTTTATGGAGCAGACAAATATTTATAATATGAATGGAATATTGAGACATTACCGGTATCCCCAGTGTAATGCATGTTGCGTTATTCCATTGCAAACGAAGGGCAATAAAATTTTGATTTTACTACAGTTTTTTATTTTGTTTTCTCAAAACCTTCAGAAGCTATCGAACTTGATAATTAAGTAACACTATTTTCATTAAGCAATCCCCGAATATTTTCAGGGAGGAATTTTAGGAACTCCTGAAGAAAGTACTGAAGGAATCCATGAAGAAAATGGTGGACGTATCTCTGCAGGAGCTGCTGTATGAACCCCTGAAGAAACTTCTGCAGGTGTCTCTGGCGGTTCAAGAATCTCTTTTAGAGATCCATGCAGAAAATTCTGAAGAAATCCCTGATTAAAGTTTTCGAGGAATTTCAAAAGAAAATCCAGGATGAAACTTCGAAAGAAATTCCAGGAGGATTCCTCAAATGAATTCAAGCAGGAATCCCAAGGGAATTACAGCTGGAGTTTACAAAGGAATTCCAGGAGAAATCCCCGATGGAATGCCAGCGGGAATTTCTAAAGATATTCCAGAAGGAATCCCCAAAGAATTTCTAGGACGAATCAACAAAAACTATCGAGAAGGAATCTCTAAAGGAATTCCAGGAGATATTCCTGAGAGAATACTAAGAGGAATTTTCGTAAGAATTCTATGAAAAATCCCATAAAATATTCCAGCAGGAAACTCCGAAGTAATTCTAGGAAGAATCCCTAGAGGAATTCTAAGAGGAACACCCGGAGAAATTCCGTAAGAGATCCCCGTAGGAACTATAGGAGAATCTCCGAAGAAAATTGAAGAAGTTTCACCAAAGGAATCCCAAGAGGGAATTCCGAAGGAAATCCAGAAGGAATCCCCGACGAAATATCAGGAGAAATCTCCGAAGGAATTTTAGGAAAAATGCTCGAAGGAAGAACCCCTCAAGAGAAACCCCCGAAAAGCAATAAGAGGAATCCCCGAAAATACTCCAGCAGGAATCTTCGAAGAAATTCCCCGATAAAAATCACCGAAGGAATTCCAGGAGGAAACCCTGCAGGAATTCAAGGAGGACTCCCAAAGGAATTTCAGGAGGAATCTTCGGAGAAATTCGAAGAGAAATCACCAATGGAATTTTATGAGGAAATTCCGCAAATCCTCGACAAAATATCAGGAGGAATCTCCGAATGAATTTTTGAAGGAATCTTCGAAGGAAGTCTAGAAGGAATCCTCGAAGAAATTACAGGAGAAATCCCAGAGGGCACCTCCGAAGGAATTGCGGGAGGAAGCTCCGAAGGAATCACAAGCGGATTCCTCAAAGAGGAAACCCCGATGGAATACTGAGAGGAATCCCCATAGAAAGTCCAGGAGGAATTTCCAAAGAATAATTCATGATGGATTCAAGATGGAATCCTCGAAGAAACTCTAGGAAGAATCTTCGAATATCAGGAGAAATTTCCGAAGGAATTCTAGGAAAATCACCGAAAACATTCAAGAAGGAAATCCCGAAGGAATTCCAGGAAGAATCCTGAAGTAATTCCATGAGGAATTTTTGAAGGAATTTCATGAAGAAAATCCGAAGAAGATCTAAGAGGAATAACCAAAAGAATCCCAGGAGGAAACCCCGAAGGTATTCCAAGAGGCATCCACGACGGAATATCAACAGGAATCCTCGAAAAAATCCCAGGAGAATTTAATAAAGGGAGTCCAGGAGGAATCCCCAAAGAAATTCCAGGTTTTTTTTTTAAAGAAATTCGAGAAGAAATCATCTAAGTGTTTCTAGAAGGGACCAACGAAAAATATTCAGGAGAAATCCTCGTAGGAACTCCATGAGAAACCCCTGAAATATATCTAGGAGGATTTCCCGCAGAAATTCCAAGAGCAAAATCCGAAATAATTCCAGGAGGAATCCTCGAAGAAATTCGAAGAGTAATTCCCGTAGAAATTTCAGGAGGAATCCCCGACGGAGTATTAGGAGGAATCGCCGAAGAAATTTTAAGAGGAATTCTGGAAAAAAGTTCAGGAGCAATCCTCGAAGAACGTTCAGGAGGAATCCCCGAAAGAAGTCCAGCAGGAATACCCGACGGAATTCCTGGAAGAATTCCTTAAGGAATTCCAGGAGAAATCCCCGAAACATTTACAGGAGAAATATCTGAAGGAATCCCAGAGGGGACCCCTGAAGGAATTCTGGGAGTAATCTCCGAAAGATTTCCAAGCGGAATACTCGAAGGATTTTCAAGAGGAATCCCCACAGGAAGTCCAGGAACGAATTCCAGGAGGAATCCCCGAAGGAATTCTATGAGAAATCTATGAAGCACTTCCAGAAGGAAACCCCAAAGGAGTTCCAGGAGGACTCCTGAAAGAATTTCATGAGGAATCCCTGAAGCAAATCCAACAGGAATCTCCGAGCCGAAGGATTTCTAAGATAAATTATCAAAGAAATTCCAGGAGGAAACTCCGAAAAAATTTCAAGAGAGATTCACGTTAAAATATCTTGAGAAAGCCCCGAAATAAGATCAGGAGAAATTCATGAAGGATGTTCAGGAGTAATAGCTAAAGGAATTCCAGGAGGAATTCCCAAAAAAAAATCCAGGAGACATTCCAGAATGAATTCTAGGAGGAATCCCCGAAGAGAGTCCAAGAGGAATCCCTAAATGAAGTGCAGGAGAAATCCCTGGAGGAATTCCATGAGGAATCTAGGAGGAATTTCTGAAAAATTCGAATAGGAATTACCAAAGAAATTCGAGGGAATATTAGTAGTAATCCCCGAAACAATTTCAGGAGGAATCCTAGAAGGAAGTCTAGGAGAAAACCTCGAAAGAAAATCTAAGAAGAATCTCCGGAGGGATTCCTGAAAGAATTCCAGGATAAAGCCAGGAGGAATCCACGAAGGAAGTCCAGGGGAACCTCTGAAAATTTTCTAGGAAGAATCCCCAAAGAAATTACAGGAGAAATCCCTGCAGGGATTCCATGGGAATGCTCAATTGATTGATTGACTTGGCTGATTCGTCTCTTGTGAATTTTTGAAGGAATTCCGGTAGGAAGGATTTGCAGGAGGTATTCTCTAAAGAATTCCAGAAGGAAATTCTTGAGGAATTATTGAAGAAACTCCATGAAAGATCCCCCAAGAATACCCTGAAGATGTGCCTGAATTTAATCCTTAGGGAATACTTGAAAAAGCTCCTACAAGAAACCCTGAAGCAACTCCTGTAGGACTTCTTGAATGTGCTTCTGGAGAAATGATGTAACTCCTGGAGACATCCGTGAGTCTTCCTGGAAAAATCTCAATCTCAATCTATAATCTGAAAGAACCCCACGAGAGATCTCTGGAAGAACCTCTGGAAGAATTTCCGAAGGAACTTCTCGAGCAATCTACTAAAAATATTCTGAAGGAATCTTGGAAAGAACTCTTATATGGGAATCTATATATATAAAAATGCAGTGGCATACGTGGGACCGTGCATAACTTGCGAACGGAAGGTCCGATTCTAATCGTCTTAGTTTTGTTCTGTTAGTTTTCACCCAAGGAAGGTTTATGAGGCAAAAAACATGGAAAAATTGAGAGTTTTTAAAAATCGATCTTACATACGTTTTGTGACCGGGGACTTAGTCTTGGATGGAGACTTAAAACGTCAAAAAACGCAGTAGGCTAGACAAGTTTGCCGGGGACAGCTAGTCCCTCTATAATCTACTGGGGTAATCCCTGAATTCTTCTGGAGGTATCTTTGGATCTTTGTATAAATTTCTCTGTAGAACTCCCTAAAAAACAATCTGGAGGAATCTCTGAAGAAACATCTGCAAGAATTCCTGAAACACCTGGAAGAATCTCTGATGGAATTCTTGGAAAGAACTCCTGTTGGAATTGTTAAAGATAGTTCAGAAGGAATCTCTGCAGGAACTAATTTCTAAAGACCTCCTGGAGGAATTTCTGAAGAAACTACTCACGGAATTTTTCTTCAGGTGGCATTTACGAATCTTTAATGGGACTTCTGGAAGGATACCTGAACGAACTCCCGTTGAAATAGCTTAGGGAACTTCTGAAGGTATTCCCAATGAACACGTGGAGGCATCCCTGAATCCTCCTGGAGCTATTAGGGAAATCCCTGAAGAGAATCACTGGGAAATTCCTCAGAGATCACTGAAGGAACTTCTGGAGCAATTCTTGAAACAAAGTCCTGAAAGAAACTCTGAAAAATTTTCTTGAGGCATCCCCAAGGTATTCCAAGAGGAATCCCCGAAGGAATTTCTAGAGGGATTCTTGAACAAATTCCAAAAATTTCTGGAAGATTCCCTGGAATCTTTAAGAAAACTCCTGGACTAGTTCCTAAAGAAACTCCTGTAGGAATTCCTTATGGAACTTCTGAAGAAATCCATGAAGGAACTTTCATACTAATCTGTGAAGGACCTCCCATGAGAATCCTTACAGAATATTCTGGACGAATCTTTGATGTATCTGTAAGAGGCATCCCTGAATTCTCCTGAAAGAATTTATGAAGGTACTACGAGATCTTCCTGAGAGAACTTCTGAAAAAAAAATCATCCTGAAGGATCTCTTGGAGGCACCACTGAATCTATATGAAAAAATCTCTGAAGAAACTTCTGGAGAGATGTGAATGTGTGTTCTGAGAGTTGAGAAATCATTTATTGTAATCAAACTCTTGTGATAATGATCGTGAGATTTTTTTTTATCTCAACTTGATGTAAACTTAATTTTGTTTGTGCACTGATCATCGGCGCGAAAAATGAAAATCAGCGGCGTGACAAACAGCGGCGTATGGCGCACCGCCGATACCTTGGTCGGCGTCGGCGTGGGACAAAAATGTCGGCGGCGGCGGCGTGGCGCGGCGGCGCACAGGTCTAATCCGTAGAGGTCCCCCGGTCTTATTAGCGATTTGTACATGGTGCATTTGGTGCGTGGGTAAATCTGTTTAGATCGCCGCTTCTTCTGAAGCCTGTAGTAGGCATGATTTCCACTGATGATGCGCCTTCGAATGGTACGACTGACATTGTTGTCAGCCGGGTGCACAGTTCTGCCACCATTCCAAATATTCTGGCGATAATGTCCATGTCGTCCGCAAAGTAGTTTTGCATACCATCCATCGTTGCTTTAATTAGTCTAGTAAGCTTCCTAGAAAAGCCGTGATCGTCCATGACTTTACGTAGCTCTGTGTAGTCGATACTGTCGTATGCCGCTTTGGAGTCGATGAACATGGGATGCGTTTGGACCTGATATTCACGGCATTTCTGGAAGATCTGCCGTACAGTAAAGATCGGGTCCGTTATTGACTGGCCGTCGATGAAGCCGGTTTGAATACTTCCCATGAACTCGTTCGTTTGGGTTACAGATGACGGAAGATGATCTGAAAAAAAAGAAGTTCTCACATTCCAAATGGTAGCCTTTGTTGTGAATGGAGCAGATAACCCCTTCCTTCCACTCCTCCGGTAGCTGTTCGGTTTCCCAGATCCTGACTATCGATCGGTGCAGACAGGTGACCAACTTTTCAGAGCCCATTTTAATGAGTTCAGCTGCGATACCATCCTTACCAGCTGCAATATTGGTTTCAAGCTGGTAAATGCGTGGGAGTTTACTCAATTTCGTCCTTCGCTGCATTGGCGTAATTGTTTCCTCAAGAATTCTGCGCGTATGCTTAGGCGACATCCAGTTGCTTCAGTCGTTCTAGGTTGAACCACGGCGATCGCCGGTACCGTACATTGTTGATAACGGAGAGTTTTAGACGCAGTTTGATCATCACCATGTTGTGGTCAGAGTTGATGTTAGCGTCAAGATAGATCTTGACGTCGATATGTCAAAGAAGTGCCGTCCGTCAATTAAAACGTGGTCGATTTGAGATTCCGTCTGCTGTGGTGATATCCAGGTTGTAACGATGAGGGAGACTGTGTTGAATAAATGTGCATGGCCATATTTCTTGGAAGCGGCGTTATCAATAAGTCGTTGGCCATTTCGTTCGTCAGCTTGTGGGCGTTGAACTTTCCAATCGTAATTGGTCCAAATTCACCCTCCTGGCCTACCTGAGCGTTTGGATCTCCTGTGTTGATTTTGACGTCGTGGCTTGGGTAGCGGTCGTACTCGCGTTCGAGCTGCATCTAGAATGCGTCCTTGTCATCATCAGTGCTTCTGGACTAGGAGGTGTCACTTTTATTATGCTGAAGTTGAAGATATTATAAAATTTCGAAATAGTTCTTAGAATTCAAACTTTAGGAAATTTATATAGAACATCGTCGAAAATTCAGACAGAAACTCCAGTACTGTTATGGCCAACGTTTTATTTCGAAACAGAAAAAGAACCACGAGATTTTTCGGAATTTTCATATTTCTTTCAGGAAATTCAGCTAGTGTAATTTTAAAATTGTTATGTTACGTCATGACTTTTTCCTCAAATCCAACTAAATACAATTGACATTATACTATCGAAAGCTATACGACAAGTGGTAGGAGACTCAAATAAATGATGCAACATGATATGCTTCGTTGACGAATGTTCGCTTTTTTTTTAAATTCACAAGTCCATGTGACTTTTGACAAACCCCCATCCTTCTTCGTGGACAAGATTGAACTTTTCGAGATCTCGAATCCCCTCCATTTCAAACTGTTATAGCACGTGGACACGACGACCCCTTATCACGTTTTATGTAATTTATTTCATATCCGTACCGAATATCACGACTGAAGGTTTTAATTAACCTCTGCATTGGTTGAAGTCGTCGAGCCGATTCCAATGGGCAACCGCGCAGTCCGCTCCGGAAACATAGAACACATTCGGTTAGCGATTATCGATGACGGGCATCCAAGCGAACGGGCATTTTCCAGCTTGCAATGAAACACTCTTATGGAGTGCGCCGCCGCCGTGTCGAACAGAATGCTGAAATACACATCATTGAAAGTTGAGTGAGTGATGATGATACAGAGAGGGGCATGAATACCGCCATCGCTTACAAACTCGCTTATTACGCGCACTTTGGTTGGGGCCCTCCAGGGATGGGTTTCCGGCAGAAGCTTAATTGATACACGCACCAGTTCGCTTTCGCGCTGCTGCTGTTCATCTCAATGACGACCGACCGACCGACCAAACGACCGACGAACTCGCAGCTGGCTCCAAATGTGGCGTTCGCGGTTGAATACATCTCGCTCGAAACCGATACCCGTGCGAATTAGTCCGCTCCGTGGATCCTGGCCCCGGTGTGTGGAATGGCTGGATCGTTGACTGTAGAGAAGAGAACGTGTGGGTAGGGTACTGGTATAGTGGATAACGATGATGCTTCTGAATGGAGTGAAGCGACAACGAACGACGATGATGTGTAATGTACATTTGCTCTGATAATAACAATAATGGCACACATACGACGACGACACACTGAACAAGAACTGGTGTTGAGTACCATGGCGAATAATGCTTTATCAAATTATGAAATCCAATACGGTGCCTCTAATGGAGTGGTTATGCGATGTTGGGGCTGAAATTTGGCAATGTTGTATCCAGTTCTTAGAGTGAAATAGTAAAACAATGTGATGTCGTTATAGAGGTTTGTAGAATGGGAAATATGATTGAATTATGCTTAGATAATGAATTCCTTTGTGACATTCTTCTTCTACGACTCGGCGTAAGGTCCCAATTAAGAACAAGCCTGGTTTTTGTGTTAACTTACTTAATGGGCTGTATGGGGCTGTCCATAAACCACGTGGTCATGAGGGGGGGGGGGGGGGGGGGTTCGGCCAATGACCATTTTGTATGGACGAATAAAAAATTTTGTAAGGACTAATGACCACGCGGGGGGGGGGGGGGGGGTGGGGGGGGGTCGAGAAGTCCCAAAAAAATGACCACGTGGTTTATGGACAGCCCCTATGTCCTTTGCTAGAAGCGCATTCTAGACACTGTTGTCATTATGACTACAGCTAGCTTGAGGAGGTTGAGCAGGCCCCAAGGCGAGGTGAACTTTCACTTTACGCTATTAATGTCAGGCCATGGCTTCTTTGGGTAGTATTTGAACAGGTTCGGACATGCAGGCTCTCCCGCATGTCCGGAGTGCGGATGTTGTGAAGAGACCACGAAGCATGTGCTCTTTGAATGCCAACGCTGCGTGAAGCAAAGTTCAGGAGTGCAGGAGATATGCGGTAGAGCCCGAGGTAGCGCCATCACTTCGGACAACACTGTTTTAAGGATATGTTAAAGGAATCCATTACTTCCATGGTCCTCCCACCCAGGAGCTTGAGGCCAACGGGTAGTCTGTATAACTAGCCAGAATCCAATCTTCCAGTGAAGAGGGAACTACTTAAGGCGGTAGTTGGAAGAACGCTTACCAAAAGAGAGTACGTATTCATGTATGGTCCCCCCTTCTCGAAGATATCCCGGCTTCAGCTCCCTGTTATGTAACTCCGAACTCTACCTCCTAGTTGGAACTGTCCCGGGATACGAGCAACCTTATGGAAATCGGGTAACCAACTCTGGTGGGAACTTTGGTCGTATTCAGACTGAGACGGCGGGTTTGTTTCGAAGGCTTTCAGGTCAGCTCGCAACCAAATAATTATTTTTGGTTTTTTAACTCTTATACAGAGTCCTTCAGTATCTTCTTCTCCTGCTCGGGTTTGAACTCTTTTCTTCTGAAATGCTTAACACGCATTGTGAAATACCACATCCGTGATGTTTATCTAGACAACGTGCCTCTTTATGATGTGAACCAACAACTTACCAATCTGGAAAGTCCACTATGACTTTTTTTTCCTAAAGTTATTGAGAAAGCATTTACTCAGTCAAAAACAATCTTGCCAGGTTGATTTCTATGATATCAAGGGTGCTTTTGACAACGTGTCTTTCGATGCCATATTGGAAGCCGCACGGGGTCATGGTATAACTCCTATGATTTCCTATTAGGTATACCAAATGCTCAAAAACAGACATCTCTTCTCGACATTGCGTCACACAGCAATTGGGAAATTGAGTGTTTGTGGATGCCCCCAAGGGGGAGTCCTGTCACCGCTTTTGTGGAATCTCGTAGCAGATACGTCTGATGTCGTGGAAAAAGGGCGAAATGATAACGGCCATCGCCAAAGGACGTGCTTAATGGCGTTTCTTCAACTCCCATGGGAGCCTTTGAAGTTCTCTTTAACGATGCCTTACTACACATTCATCTTAAACAAGAAGTTCTTTCTTGCAATTACCGTCTACGGGTACTCGGTCTACTAGACGAAACTCCTGGGCACCGTAGATCAACACACACCTGCTTGCCGAACTTGTCGAACTCAAATCGAGGAGCTGAATTCAGCAAATGCTGTTCACTTTGTGTGGGTACTAGGCCATTCTTCCATCGCTGGAAATGAATTGGCTGATAAGTCAGCTCGCACTGGAGCATTACATAGCTTCATTGACCCTAAGTCAGCTATTCCGGTATCCAAGTGTTGGGTAAAGCTCCAGATTGACACCTGATCTGCCACTCAGCACAAACAATACTGAAATAGTTTGGAGTCATGTCGTCCAACGGAATTGTAAAGTACTAATCTGAGCCATTTTCAAGGCCGCAAAGTATCTTACAAACCTGTCAAAGCAGAATTGCAGCAGGGCAGCAGGGACAGGCGTTCAGTGGCTTGACGTAGCCCCCCTCCCCTTCTGCGAGTCAGATGGGAGCCTAGGATTCTTTCCTAAGCTAACCATATCCACACACCAATGTGGATTTACCACCTTTGGCACCGGGAGCTGACTGAGCACCGGGGCATACGGATTTCTCGAGCAGAGTAGGCCAAGGCGTGACGGCGGCCTCTGCTGGGCATCATCAGTCACAGCTCAGCTAGGAATGCCTCGGGCACATTAGGAATGACGCCAGTAAATTTCTTATTACGGCATACTGGTCTTGCTTTGTAATTGGTACACGCTTAGGTAACTACGCACTAGCGAGCTGGTTGCGACAGCATTCTATCCTCTTAGTAAGGTCGGGTGACACTGACTTGAAACGGCGGATAGGCTAATGTCGGCGCTGTCATCCGTACCATAAAACCGTGGCGTGACTTTAAAGTACGTTCCTGACCTGTGCCTACTGCCTAGCTTGGGCAATCAATTGGGTGGAAGTAGGTTCAGATGAACACTCCTGGTTAACGTTGATCCGGCTCTGAACTCAGTCCTCATAAGGGCCTGGGCCAACCCTCGAGTTGCCTCCCTGCTTGTATAGATTACCACCGGGATCATTGATGACTACTTCATTTGCAGTGAGCGATAGTGGCCAACAGAAATGACGACTACTAAATCCATGAATAAACAGCAATGTGATCGAAAGTGGAAAGGCAGAGGAACGACGTTAACCCCGTTCGCACAAGGAGGATTGGCGAGATCACCACTACGAGGAGCTGATGTACCCACCAGCGAGCAGGCGGCAGGAGGTTCAACGGGAGGAGCACAAGGCGGCGCAGCACCGGCCAAGGAAGCGCAAATGACTGGCGCGGACCTTACGCGGGCGCTGAACCGCAACTGGAGCGGTCTACCAAAGATGTTGGTAGTTGCTGAACAACTGGACGAGCTGATCGGCTATACGAGCGGGCGGACTACCATCAGCAAGGATCTGAAACAGAGTTTCTGAAGCTCCGCACAAGCTTGCCGGAACCGTAGCGGAGAGGCCAAACCGCCCTTCGGATCGAGCTGCATGGTCAAAACCTGCCGAGGAGATGCGGCACAAGAAGCGTCCGACAGAGGCGGGCGAAAAGTCAAAGAAGAAGAAAGGAACTGCAGCGCGAGTGATCAGGCTGCCAAGTCGATTGCGAAACAAGGAAGGGGCATCAGGGAAACCAAGTCCCAAGAAGCCAACCCTAAGAGAAACGGGGTCTAACCGGATCAAGATAAGGATAACCCTTGGATTACGGTTGGAAAGAAGAAGAAGAAGTTGAGAAAAGTGAAACCAGCCCGCAAGCGAACGGAGCGACGAGCTTGAAGACCAGCCCTAACGGCGGAGGCGACTCTCCAGTGTAAACACCTGGACGAGATCACCGCAGTTAAGCAGCAGTGCGAGGTAGATGCACCAAGTGCATCGATCCGCCTGCGAAAATGCCCGGCCGACACGCAGATTGCCACGAACAAGCTCCCCGTAGCAGAGGTGAACATGGCGACTGGAGTCGGCAAAGCAAAGTTGGTTGGTCAGTGTGCCCGCTAAGCATGTACGCGCCGCCAGAGGCGTATTTCAAGTGCTTCGAGCAAGCATGGGCGTGTAAAGGACCCGACAGGAGCAAACTCTACAGGAAGTGCGGAGTGGAAGGCCACATCACCAGGGAATGCAACTCGGTACCAAAATGTCTGGTTTGCACGGTGAACACGGGTGACACGACGGGTGGGCCCAAATGTCCAGGCACACGAGGAGGTCGAATCAACCGACGATAATGCAGGTTACACAGCTAAACCTGAACCACTGTGAAGCCGCACAACAGTTGCTGTAGCAGTCAGTCCCGGAGTCAGGTACAGAAATCGCCCTACTCTCGGACTCCCGATAACGGAAACTGTAAGCGGATAAGGCCAAGCTAGCGGAGATCTGTACAGCCGGTCGTTTTCCGGTCCAGGAAATAATTTCCACGTCGCACAAGGGCTTCGCAATAGCGAAGACCAACGCACTGAAGTGGTTATGCTCCTTCCAGGTGGCCGATAGACCAGTTCTCGTCTACGCTGGATTCGCTATCAAGCGCACTAGTAGGATTGAGTACCGTGGTCATTGGTGGAGACTTCTACCACCGTCCATCATTGTCCATCATTGATGTGACCATCTGGAGCCCGGGTCTAAACCCTAGCTCGGACTGGTTCTACGATCGACGCTTTTAGGGCTGTAACCAAAACGGCCGAGAAAGCGCTCTAAAAGAAGCGAACAGGAATCCGCTATTTTGCGATCGTCACGCTGGATGTGAAAAATGCGTCCAACAGCGTCAGCTGGGCTGCCATCGAGTGCTCCATACACCACCTAGGCGTCCCGGTTAACCCATGCCGGATACTGGAGAGCTACTTAAAGACCCCAATCTATGACACCGAGGAAGGTCAGAGGAGCTACATCACCGCGAGGGTACCTCAGTGGTCCGGTACTATGGAACGCGGCGTATGATGACATATTGATGATGATCAAAAGGGCGTAAAGCTGTTCGGCCTTAATGATGATATTACCCTTGCGGTATATGGCTAGTCGATAGAGGAAGTGGAACTAACAACAACGTACGCAAATGGCATAGTGGAGGATTGGATGGGGCCGAAACAGTTGGCACTCGCGCATCCCCAAAACGGAGGTGATGGTGGTACACAACCACATTCAAGTCTGAACAACAGGCAGTGGTCACCACAGGCGCTGCACGATTAACACCAAGCACTCACTGAAGCAATTGGGGGTCATGATCAACGATAAGCTGAAGTTCGGAAGCCACGTGGAATATGCCTGCCAAAGGGCAAGCATGGCGATAATGGCATTGTTAAAGATAATGTCAAATAGATCGGCAATAGTCTAGAGTAAGCGAAAGCTGCTCACGATAGTAGTGGTCTCCATACTACGGTATGGCGCCGTTGCATGGTCGAATGCGCTAGTGGTAAACCGAAACGTGAAGCGACTCGAGAGTACTCACAGGCTGATGTGCCTTAGGGTGGTCAGCGCATACCGCATGGTCTCAAAGGACGCGCTATGCGCGCTAGAGGGCATAATGCCCATAGCACTACTTAGTGGTGGCAGAGAACGAAGAGTGCTTCGAGCGACTGGGCACAAGAGACGCTAGACGGATTACCAGAATATCGTCGATGTTGAAATGGCAGAGAGATTGGGATTCCTCCAGCAAGGGTAGGTGGACACACAGGCTTATTCTGAGCGTGTCCAAGTGGACGAGCAAGCCCCATGGCGAAGTGAATTTTCACTTGACACAATTTCTATCAGGCCATGGGTGCTTTAGATGGTATCTGCACAGATTCAGACATGTAGGCTCCCCCGAAGGTCCAGAGTGTGCAGACTGCGACTGCGCGGAGCATGTGCTCTTTGAATGCCCACGTTTCGTGGAACACAAAGGTCGAGTATGCAGGAGGTATGCGGTAGAGATATCACTCAAGATAACATTGTTGAAGGATATGTTCGGGGGAGATGAAGTCAAGTGGGATTCCTTTACTTCCACGGTTTCTCGAATCGTACTTGAACTACAGAGAAAATGGTGAGCCAAACAACAGCTAGTTGAGTTGACCCCCCATCCCCATCCAAGAACTTGAGTCCAACGGATAGTCTAAGTACTAGCCAGGACCCGAGCCTCTAGGAGAGAGTGAACAACTTAAGGCGGTAGCCGGTGAAATGTTTGGTGCCTGATTTCTCGGTAATGGATTACATCCTGGTACAACCGGTGATGGGGTAATGGGGCATTCTGATACAGCGTCAATAGGGTCGTAACTCATAAATATATGCTTCTCTTTGGAAACAAACGCCGTGATTCATATCCACATCCCAGTTGGACGACTACTGTAAATCCTTCTTCTGATATACTCGTCTTCACTGTGCAATAATGTGGGTAAAAACTTTGTCCAGGTGAAAATGTGAAAATGAGAAAATTCCTGTCAGTGACAGATTTCATCCCGGAGTGGCCAGCCTGATTCCACCCAGCATGATCACATCGCTGGAGAATCGAAGTGGGAGGTTTTCGGCAGACAAAGAAGCAGATTTGCAGTACACACTACCGTACAAAGAAGCGTCTCATCGTCATCATCTCGAGTCTCAAGGAGGGTGCTTGAAAGTTTAAACACCTGGAGAAAAGTTGATACCCACCGACCGAATGCCTCGCTTTTTCATCCCGCAGGCCTTGCAAGAAGACGGTGATGATGGCGATGATGGGGTTGCCTCGCAGATTCCACGGCGGTGATAAATAAGCAATTAACTAGAGCGCAGCTAAGTGAATGTTATCGCCCGATCAGCCATTAAGGTGTGAAAAAGCGTCTTCTCTTTGCTTTTCGGGTGCGCGACGAGATGTGCTTCGCTCTTTCACCAACCAACAGGAGATACCAAGTCAAAAAGTCGTCCTTCGCCGTCGTCGTCGTCCGCGTGCGCTTTGAAGATTCCACTCCTTCACAAGTCGATGCGATGTTTCGTCGGTTCCGATAGAGGTGCCAAGATGAGTGATAAGCCGGGTGCTGCACAGAAGCGACCGAGCAGATATCAGTCAGTGGCAGACTATTTGAAGACGGGTTGGCTGCTGAAGGGTTGGAGCGCTGAATGTGCCATCCCCTGGCGTATCCTCCTGCATCGAACCCTATCGGGAGGGGTGTGAAAAACGCAAATTGACAAACACTTTGCTCGACACACTGTGACGGGTCGTAAATATGCATGGGGAGTCAGTCGTTGGTGGCGAGGGGGAATCACGAATTTTCCAAGCGTAATGAAATGGATCGCAGGTAGCAATCTTTAATGTGATGGATGTTCAGATGTGCAGCACTGGATTGATTGCGAAATTGATTTGAAATGACAGCTGCGATTTGGTTGTGATTTCAGATAAAGACGCTTGATTTATAACATCAAAAACGAGTATAAATTGATACGACTAAAGTCTGAAGCGTAGGGTTTCTAGAAGGGAAAACAAATGAAAATGTTTGGGTTTCAGTGTAGACACTTGTGTTTCTGTAGACATATTGAAAATATTTCATATGTGTGAAGATTGATGATGGCATTGTACAGTTCAATTTTGAAGAGAGATTGAAATATTGCAAAAAAAAAACGAAACTGAAACAAAAACATAAAAGTATTTCTAGTTGAAAAATTGTCGAGAAATAGTTTAGGGTAGCGTATGTCAAGAGATTTTAAATATTGACACTGTTGGCGAACTTTGGAACTAAAACTACGAATGGATTTCAAGCACTTGGAGTTTTCGAGCGACGCGTGCTAAGGACGATCTTCGGCGGTGTGCAGGAGAACGGTGTGTGACGGAGAAGGATGAACCACGATCTCGCTGCACTTTACGGCGAACCCAGCATCCAGAAAGTGGCCAAAGCCGGAAGGATAAGGTAGGCAGGGCATGTTGCAAGAATGCCGGACAACAACCCTGCAAAGCTGATGTTTGCAACTGATCCGGTTGGCACAAGAAGGCGTGGAGTGCAGAGAGTACGATGGGCGGACCAGGTGGAGCGTGACCTGGCGAGCATTGGGCGCGACCGAGGATGGAAAGCGGCAGCCACAAACCGAGTATTGTGGCGTACTATTGTTGATTACACAGCGTAACAAAAAATAACTATTGCTCTGTCTCAAGAGCAAACTTATGTGTCTCCGACAGATTTTGGGCCGCTGAATCCGAATCTTGGCTCAGATTTGCTCCAGCACGTTAAATTTTGAGCTATACCTCAATTTATAGGGTAAAATATGCGGATTCGATTAGAAATTTCTTCAGGAATTCGAGTGAGAGTCTTTCTGAAACTATTTTGTAGATATAATTGAGGATTTCTACAAGGATTCCCTTTTCATTTCAATAAAGAGCTCCATTCAGAAATTCATCTGTGAAAATTTTCCCGACTGGAACGGGAATCGAACCCGCCGTCTCCGGATTGGCGATCCATAGCCTTAACCACTAGTCTAACTGGAGACCCCTTGCTGCTTCCTCTAGTAGTTGAATAGTGTTTGTTGTATTTTTCTGTCAGGTCATTTTCAATGCTTTTCAATTCCTACAGAAATTCATTTAACATAAAATAAATTCTATTGAGAATTTTCAGTGATTTGCAGAAGAATCCCAGGGTTATACCAAGGTGTCGTAATCTACAGGGGATAGACAAAATGATCGGGACAGGCACAATTTTCACTTTCCAAAAAATGTTCAACAGCTAGTAACTTTTCGAAAAATGCATCAAATATTCTCAAATTTTAACTGTAAGTTCTTCAACTAGTTGTGTATCAGTGGACAAAATTTGGAAAAGATCGGACAATTCTTCACGAAGTTATAACGATTTTTGAAAAAGATAAAATTATCCGATAGCCAACTTTGAGCTGTTATATCTCCGGATTCAATGAACCGATTGCAATGAAATTTTGACCATTCATGACTTATATAATGAACTCTGGAAAACATTTAACTTAACTTGAAATTTTTAACAAGCGAAAAAGTTATAGCGATTTTATTTTTTTCACGATTTTTTAGTAAATTGGTCTATTTTTAATATGCATCCCATTACTTTTTCAATTTATTAGCGGCTATGTTGTTACTTTCCTTCAAAACGCATTTATATATAAGTCAATTAGAGGGAAACTAAATGAACTCTAATTTGCATCTTGAATTTTGAAACGATGTTGAAATTTTGGATAATTTGGTGTTATTTTAGAAAAATAATCTAATCGTTATAACTTTCTTCTGTGTTAAGAATATTAAGTTAAGTCAATGGTTTTTCATAGCTCATTATATAAGTCATAAATGGACAAAATTTCATTGCATTCGATTCATTGAATCCGGAGATATAACAGCTTAAAGTTGGCTATCGGATAATTTTACCTTTTTCAAAAATCTTTATAACTTCGTGAAGAATTGTCCGATCTTTTCCAAATTTTGTCCACTGATACACAACTAGTTGAGGAACCTTAAGTAAAAATTTGAAAATATTTAATGCACTTTTCGAAAAGTTACAGCTAATTGAACATTTTTTGAAAAGTGAAAATTTTGCCTGTCCCGATCATTTTGTCTATCCCCTGTACATATTATTTGACAACGAGAAGCATTTTCTTCGAGTATCGCAATTTGTCCGTTGCTCCTAACAGTAACCGATCAAATGGCTCCCGAATTCCTCCTATGATCATTGCAAGTCAGTTTTTCCACTCGTCAACCGACTTCGGAGCATTCTCATCTTTTTCTTTCAATTCTCTCACTCCCAAAGAAATGTCAGTTGGTTTTATCTTGTTCTGTTCGTTCTTCGAAAGTCTACACAAATCGAAACAGTTCTGTTCAAATAAATTTCTGTTAGTTCTCAGCTTGGTACTCAGCACGCTGCCAAAACATGTCAAATAACTGAAACAAGTACAATTAATAAATTATTTGACAATTGTCGTTAATATTATCTTATCCTTAATATGGAATTCAATTCCGATTTTGCCAACATTATATCTATCTCCACAACTTCCTTGGAGGTGATTCTGCAGGAGGCCTTGGGAGAATTTCAATTGGACTCTTTCAGAAAATTTTTGCAGCTATCCTTTGGGGATGATGTGTTCATCCTTGTAGAATTTTCAGAAGGAAAACTTCGAGAAATCCCTGAAGGAATCATTGTAAATATCATTGGAGAAAAAAATCTTCGGACGATTTCCTACAGAAATTATAATATAATAATCATTTGAGGAATTTTTGAAGGAATCCCAGCAGGTATAGCTAAAGAAATACTTGAAGAAGTTCCTAACAAATCCTCGAAAGAACTTTCTGTTAACGCGTTTGAGGCATTGCATAAAAATGCTCGAAGAAAATTAAAAAAAAAATGACGGTTTTCCTAAATGATTCCTCTAGGAAATTGCTCATGTAGGGAAAATCTTTTGTGGAAATCTGTAAGAAACTCTCTATAGAGTTCTTTGGAATATTACTAAAGAAATTCTTTCAGAAACCCTTGGGGTTCCTAACTTGGAAAAAAAGCTTGATGAAACCGTTCTAAACATTTCTAAGAAGTTTCGTGAAAGAAATCTGGACGAAATTGATGTTATCTTCGACGAAACCTTTGAAGCTATCAATAGGAAAAACCTGATGGAAACCTTGGAAGAATACCTAAAGGATTCATTGAAGACATTCTAGCACTATCACTTGGAGGAATTTCTGTAAGAATGCTTAAAAAAAAAATCAATTTTTTTTATTTTAATTTCCTCAATTCATTGGAGGAATTCCAAAGCTCTAGAAAGGCTTATTGGAGGTATTTCTTAAGCATATTTTACATAATCCTAGGAGGAATTCCTATAGAATTTCTTAGAGGAATTTGTGTAAGAATATTCGATAAAATCTTGCAGGAGTTGTTATAAAAATACATGAAAAAATCCTTGCATGAAAGAATTTCTTAAACAATAAAATTATTGTATAAAATTGTTTGTAAAATACATGGGGAAATAATTTATGAAATTTCCAATGGAATACTTGGAGAATTGCTTGATTAAATCATTTTCAGAAATTCTAAGAGAATACATGATTAAATTCTGAACGAATCTTTCGAGAGGAATTTTTAAACGAATCGCAAGGGGATTTATTCGATGAACTACACCTAAACCTTATTTTACGTCCACTATTGGCGTAGCGAAAAAAAAATCTACCAACAAAATAATGATCAAAATACACATTTTTATATTTTTGTACACTTCTCCTAATCACGAAGATGTTTTAAAAAATATAAAACTGTTGAGTTTGCTCATTGTCTTAGCGGTAGAATTTTTTGTCGCTCAGCCAAGCATGGAGGTAAAAAAAGGACGGGGTGTACTTAAGATTGTTTTGGAAAAATTCCTGAAGAAAGATTGAGAGGAGTTTCTGAAGGCATCATTGAAAAAATATACTTTAAAAATTTTATTAAAATTTTTGTAGAATTCCTAAAGCGATCCCTAGAAAAACCCCAAAAGCAATTCGCGGTAGATTCCTTGGAGAAATTATTTAATAAATTGAACATGGAATAAATATTTGCGATTGATGAAACCTTGGCAGGAATTTTTGACAAGATCCTTGAAGAAATTCTGAAAAAAAAATTTTAGATAATTTTCAAGAGATTTTTCGGAAGAAATACTTAAGAAAACTCTGGAAAAATTTCCATAGGAATTCATGAAGTGACTCTTGAGCAATTTCCGATGTACATCTTCTCTGTATTAATTACTTAAGAGATGCTTCTAGGCATTCTTATAAAATTCCTGAAAAAAGTGGCATAACAGTCATAGGTGGAATTCCTAAAGGAATCCTTGGAGAAACTTCTGAAGAAATGATCTGCTTCTTTACAAAGCATATACGCTCTTATTTCTATCCTACTCAAAACAAAGTAATGAAGCGCTTTTTGCTTTGTTTCTATTTTTTGTATTTTGTTAGCAGTGAGCACGAATGATAATAAAAATTGCGGTTTCAGCGGTGACGTAGTAGCGTTGTTTTTGAAATGGATGAATTTGAGATCGTACACACTTAAAATAAAGTATCGTATTCAGCTGTTCTATTTTCGGTAAAAGTTCAGATTACCGAATGTTCAGGAACATATTACCGAAGTTCGTCAAAAAATTACCGAACGTTCGGTAAACTCTACTGAATCATCGGTAATGTTTACCGAACGTTCGGTAAAAGTTAACCGAACTTCGGTAAAACTGTGCTGAACTTCGGTAATCCGAACTTTTACCGAAAATAGAACAGCCGAACAAGTGACTCTAAAATAAGTGTGTAAGATTACGAAGGGCACGATGATAAAAAAAAAAAGAAAAAAAAAGACGATTCACACCGTTTTCAGCCAGAGGCTGCACAGACTGAACACCCAGTGACCCAGTGATGAATTTTTCGTTTGACGAAAAGTTTCCACCGACTGAGGCGGGAATCGAACCCACACTCCGTGGCTTACGATACGCCTAGACGACTGCCACCGCTAACCGCACGGCCACGAAGCCCACATCCTTAGATGTGGGATCCTACCAGGAATCAGAGAAATTTTTTAAACAATTTTGTGGAGAAATCATTTATAAATCCTGCAGAAATTATATACTCAGATGCTTGATGGAAACCTTGAATGGTATTTTTATGGGTCAGTCTCTCAAAAATCGCAATAGAAATTTTTAGAAGAGTTCCTAGAGGAATGTTAGCGAAAAATCCTGAAGGAATCCTTGAGGAAACTCCTAGAGCAGATGAATGTAAAAGCAGTTTTTGGAGAAATTTTAGAAGCATTTTTCGAAAGAATTCCCATAGACTTTATAAAGACACGGACAGCCAGAAGCTCTACAGACTGAACGAAACTTAACACTAGACAAGTTTCAAAACAAAAAGCTTCATCACTCGGACCGGTGATGACGCTAACCACACAGCCACGAGCCTCCACAAATTTCTATAGTGCTGCTAGTTTAGAAGTATTTTCTTACAGGAGCTTCTGTAGGAATACTTGGAGGAATTCTTCAATTATTTTTCAATGGATTCTTTGGAAATTTCCTGGAGAAATTCTAGGATGAATTTCTTAGTAAAACATTGGATAAACTCGTTGAAGAATCTTTGCAGATATTTTTTTGGAAGAAATCGTTGCAGAAATTTCTGAAGAAACTTTTAGAGGAATTCCTGATGGAATCGTTGGGAGAATTTCTTGCGGAATCTTCAAAAGAACACTACGATGAGTAATAAGTAATTATTGAGGTAATGCCAAAATAAATCTTTGGAAATCTCTGAAAGAGTTGTGTGAAGGAATTATTTAAAAATTCTTGACAAAAATACTTGATTTCCGTAAAAAAAATCTCAAAGGGCGGATTTCCTGAAAGAAACCACGGTATTATATTTGAAGAAATTTTATAATGCCTACTCTTCCTCAGGCGAAATTTGTATGTAATTTCTAGGAAGAATATCTGGTTTCAAAGGAATCATTGGAGAATTTTGTTGTTGTTCTTCTTTCTGGAATTTCTTAAGAATTTTTTGAATGATCTTCTACACGATTCCTTAGAGATATTATTGATGGAAGCCTTGATAGACTTCCTGAACAAACATTTCGAGAACTACTTGATAAAGCTTTTGCAAGAATCTTTTGAAGTACCGTAAACCGGGCTCAAATTGATCTCTGGGTCGAAATTGATCAGACGATTTTCCGTTAGATAAAGCATACTTCAAATAGTTTACAAATAAATATTGTGTAGTATCGGTTCCCAACTGCATGATACTTGAAAAGAAATTATTTAAAATATGCTTAATCTAACCGAAAAACGTGTGATCAATTTCGACCCGAAGATCAATTTGACCCCGGTTTACGGTACTCGGGAGCTCTTTTGAAAACATCCTCGAAGACAACACTTTAAGATAGGGGTTCTCAAACTTTTCTAGGCCACGACCCACTATTACCTCCAAAAAAAAACGTGACGACCCACCGTTTTGTTTTTTTGCCTTTCTCGTACACTACTGGAAAGGCTATATGTTCACTCCAAAAATGACTTTTTGATAGAAGGCTCGGAGTGTCGAGTCACATATACCAATCAACTCAGCTCGACGAACTGAGATGATGTCTGTATGTGTGTATGTATGTGTGTATGTTTGTGGGTATGTGTGTGTATGTGTGTGTGTGTGTGTGTGTGTGTGTGTGTGTGTGTGTACAAATAAACTCACATCACTTTTTGGCAGTAAACCTCATCCGATTTTAACGACCGACGGTTCATTCGGCGGGGAATCTGGTCCCATTGTTTCCTATTGAAAATGGTTCGGATCGGTCCAGCCGTTCCGGAGTTATGGCCATTTAGGTGTTCCGGAACGGTACCCCAGGAAGGTACCAGATATGAAAACGCATCAAACCTATGCATGCGACACATCAAACCATGGCATTTTCGATAACCTGATGAGCGGTAAGCAGAAAAATAGTCTAAGACCATATCTGAATCGGTAGTGTTCCGGAACCGTTTCCGGGTGTCCCGCCGGAAGTGGCCAAATATACAATTGAACCAAACCCATGCATGCGACACATCAAACCACGGCATTTTCGATGACCAGATGGACAATGAGCAGTCAGACCATATCTGAACCGGTAGTGTTCCGGAACCGGTTCTAGGCGTTTCACTGGAAGTGGCCAAAAATACAATTGAACCAAACCCATGCATGCGACACATCCAACCACGGCATTTTCGATAACCTGATGAGCGGTAAGCAGGAAAATAGTCTCATACCATAACTGAACCGGTAGTGTTCCGGAACCGGTTCTAGGCGTCCCGCTGGAAGTGGCCAAAAATACAATTGAACCAAACCCATGCATGCAACACATCAAATCACTGCATTTTCGATTACCTGATGGACAATGAGCAGGAAAATCATCTCAGACCATATCTGAACCAGTGTTCCAGAACCGGTTCCGGGGTTCCCGCCGAAGTGGTCAAATCTGAAAGAGAAACAAACCCGTTCATGCGTCACATCAAATAGCGGCTTTTTAGATTACCTTATGCAACCAGGCCAGCAAGTGTTTCGGAATCGGTATTGAGTGGCCGGAAGAGGCCAAATATAAAAGTAAACCAAATCCAAGCATGTGACACATCAAATCGTGGCTTTTGCGATAACCTGATGAACAGTTAGCCAAAAAATAACCTTAGATCACACTAGAGACAACTGGTAGTGTTCCGGAATTGGTTCTGAGAGTCCCGTCGAAATTGTCAAACCCTGCATGTGGCACCTTCAATTTGCAACGTTTTTGGTTAACCGATGAACAGTTAACAAGATAATAGTGTCAGACCATATTTGGTTCAGCCGGTAGTTACCCGGAATCAGATCCGGGTAGTAAAATGTAAAATTCAACCATACCCATGGATGCGGTACATCAAATCACGACCAGTCTTGACGACATTCGACACTTTTTACTACCTTAATTTCGCTCCCGCAGTCGTGTGTCAGCTTGCTTTGTTACATTCGTGCGCTACCGTTACCTCTTACACACAACACGAGCAGTAGAACGAAGATCAATAAACATAACAAAGGGCCAAATTAATGTCATCTGACACGATGACATTTGTCTAATTCTAGCTTTACGCATAGATTTTCAGCCAATTCCGATTATGAATGTTAATATTAGTTTATTCTTGCATGTTGCATTGAATGCGACACATAGATGGGCAATGTAGCTCTTATTATGAAAGAAGACAGGAATAACAAAAGCCGAACCGTCTCCTGAAGCCGCTATCGTCGTGAAGTGCATTCGTTTGACATTTTTGTTTCGAACAGTAGTTTGATTGCTTGTGTTGCGAATGTCGGAGAGACAAAGGAGGCCCAATATCGACGGAAAGGTTCAAATGACTGTGATCTCTAACAAGACTGATCACGACTTATCGACAACCTGATGGAAAAATAGGGTCAGACCACATTAGATTCCCGGTAGTGTTGCGGGTTCAGCTGTGGCTTCAAAAGTGATTAGAAGTAAAAATGAATCAAACCCATACATGCGATAAATCAAATCGCGGTGATTAGGTGACGGTTTGTCAGTCAAATAGCCTGATACTTGGCCATATAATTCAGCTTAGTTGGGAAGGATTTGAGACCAACTCTGAGTTCAATAGGTTTCAAAAAAACCCCTAAGACGAAGAGAACAAAACGGCCGAGAATAGGTAATTTCCCTTATATAATTTCAAATGACACTCACTGTGGAAAAATTCTAATATATCACAAAACTCTTTTGTACGGGTACGGTTTTTGCTATAACTCGGTTTATTTTTAACCGGTTATCATGAAATTTTGTACACATGTTTACACCATTTGTCTACCTGTGAACAATGAAAAATGATCCGTGCAAAAAAAATAATCGGGTGTATTGCAATAACTGATGATGTTTGGAGTTGTAACAAGTCAACTGAAAAATCAAAAACGGATACACATTCATAGAAATTTCATTTTGAGATTTTTGGAGCAATTGGAATTGCTCACGTAGTGCCCGAGTGGACAAAAGAGCTGTAAATAAGGTTAGGTAAGTGATTAAGAATAAAAAAAAGACCTAAAAGGTTGAAATTGAATGTACATTTGTAAAGATATGTATAGTCAGAAAAATAGGGTGTAACACTCATGCCAAAAGCTTTTGACATGAAGTAAACAATCAGAGTTACAAAACGAATGTTCTGAAGTAGGGTCTTGTACCATTTGGGCAGGTGTACCTATTTTGGGCACTTGTCGCTATAACTAAGTCAATTTCAAACCGATTGATTTGAAATTTTGTATAGAGTTAGGCACGCACAGTATCTAACTCTGTACAGAAATTCAAATCAATTGATTTGAAATTGACTTAGTAATAGCGGCAAGTGCCCAAAATAGGAACACTTGCCCAAATGGTGCAAGACCCTATTTTCAAACTTTTTCTTTCAGTTCTACGCAACAGAGCTTCATTTCAGGACGAACCAATCGTGAGATCGCGGAAAACGCGGACTACATTTCCGCCACGTCTAATAAGGATTCAAATCAGCCTAATGGAAGAAGCACAAAACACCAAACCATCCGGTCATGCATATAAAACAGGACAATCGAAGGACGACCCTCGCCTGCAATTTATTGAAAATGTCCCGCTTTGCTTTGTGATATCCTGTCTGCAAAAACAAATCCCCGAGCAATTATCCGACTGGCTCGCAGTCCATTAGTTTTAATGGCAAAAAGGCATAATACACAATTCTCGACGGCAAATAAAAACGGCATTAATCCCCCATATAGCACCTGACCCCTCATCCTTTCATGCCAACCCAACCCCCAAACGACGACGATCGACGGCGCATCTGTACGGTCTTTTCTTCGACCGGAGGATACAAAATGTTTCGAAATCCCAATAGGCAAAAAAGCGAAGTGGTCAATCGGAATATAAATCGAAAAATATCCGAAAAGCTTTGCAGTCGCCGGCGTGAAACAAAAGGCGGCCAGAGTTCCTTTTTCAAACCCACCAAGCCAAGCCACGGCCAGCCAGCCAGCCAGCCAGCTAACCAGCGAGCAAGGTTCGATTTGAATTCCCATTGGAGCCTCGGCACACGATACAAACACAGAAGGGACCAACCGACACTGCAAATGGATTAAAAACGGCTTCTTTTCAATTTTCCCTTCGGATTTATCGGGCTCTGTTGGTTGTTTTCTGCTGAATGCACGAGTGGAGAACACCGGTAAAATTCCCCCCGTGAGCTAGCGGAACATTGATGTTTTCTCCTCCGCAGCCATCACATCAAATCGATGAAAAGCGCACCCGGAAATAAATGAGACAGTGAACAGCTTAATACGGGAGATTGGAGGGGTGGTTGGCAGGGGTGATCATTATTGATGGGCTAAAATGAACAAATATCATCCAGTGGACTGAAATTGCCAAAATTGGTAGAAGGAGACGCAGTTATTAGAAAACATGAGCGTTAAGCTTGAATGTATCCATTTGATTTTCCCTTTACTATTACTTTAGAGCTTTTAGTAGAACTTGTTACTTCAGACTCTAGTTTAATCTAAAAACATTTCACTAATACTTATTACTGTTTTGCAAAAGAAAATAAAAAATGAATAACTCTTTTAAAGAAAACTAGAAAGGACGAGCAAATTCCTTTTAATTCTACTACTGTGCTTATCTTCGGACAGATAGGCCTATTTCGTCTGTGACTTACAGACTTCTTCAGTGTCAAGTGCTCGACTGAAGAAAACCTCGCATTCGTTGTGGTATTTATACTAGGAGTGTATGTGTAGGTACGTGTGTGGGTAAAAGTGTAGGTATAAAAATATAGGTACAAAATTGTAGGTACAAAATTGTAGGTACAGATTTGTAAAAAAAAAAGGGGTGTATCTACCTGTTAGAAAACAGGGTGTCAATAAGATACCTAAAGCTAGGAAAATTCCTACCGATTTGGTAGGTAGTCAATTGGTGTTTGTTGTGTTATTTTTTTTCCTGCCGATTTGGTAGGTAGTCAATTTGTGTTTTGTGTATTGTGTAATGTTTTGTGTGTGTTAGGTAAAAATTTAAACAGCCACGTGTACCCATTGCCCTGATCCTTGTTAAGTAGTTTTTTATTGTTTTGTTTGTAAATTTCTAAACTTTCTGCAACATCAAGTTTCCATGGGTTTGTAATGTGTCGTAAGAGTTTAATATTTGAAGTGTTCAAAAAATGTCCTTCATTGAAAATATGTTCAGCAACTTTAGATTTAAAATGATGAATGAGTCCCTTGTCTGTGTCTTTGTGTGCTTTTGATACTTCCGTTATGTGTTCTTTGAATCGTGTGTTGAGTGTGCGTTTTGTTTGTCCTATGTATATTTTGTCACAGTGATTACATGTTACTTTGTAAACACCAGATTTTGTTAAGTTGTCCAACGGGTCTTTCGTAGATCCTAAGAGAGTTTGAAGCTGGTTAGCTTTGCTTGTGAAAACTAATTCAAAACCAATCTTTCTGAGAATTGGTCGGAGTTTTTTGGTGTCATTGTTGTAGTTCACAGTTATCCGTTTAAGTGTAGGTTCTGTTCGTGTCAGTGTAGTCAAAGAACGTCTGTATTGTTGTTGTGTCTTTTTGTTGATGATCTGTTGTATTGTTTGTTTTGTGTAACCGTTCAACTGTGCTGTTTCGAAAATGTAATTAAGTTCTTTCGTTTTTCCTGTTTCACTAAGTGGAAGTGTCTGCATTCGGTGTATCATGTGATTGAAGGATGCAATTTTGTGTTGATGTGAGTGATTTGATGAATTTGGAATAGTGCGTTGAGTGTGTGTCGGTTTTCTGTAAATTTCGAAGGAAAGTGTTGATTCTTGTTTTACGATGAGTATGTCCAAAAATGGTAGTTGGTTGTTCTGTTCAATTTCACAAGTGAATTCGATGTTTTTGTGTACATTATTGATATTGTTCAAGATTTCAGGTAAAAGATGTTTCTTAACAATGCTAAACACGTCGTCAACGGATCTCCACCAGACTTCAGGAAGCTGTTTGTTGTTTTCTAAGCGTTTTTCCAAATTTGCCATAAAAATTTCACTTAAAAATGGAGAAAGTGGATTGCCCATGGGGGCACCATTAAGTTGTTTGTAGGTTTCATTTCTGAACGAAAAATAATTTTCTTCCATACAAAGTTTGGTTAATTTGATGTATGTACGAACTTTCTTAATCCAATCTGAATCTGAATCTTCATATTGGTTCAGAAGCCAATCTTCTAGTAGGTTAATGGCCTCTTTAACTGGAATGCTTGGAAATAGTGATTTAACGTCGAATGAAACTAAAATTTCATCGTCGTTAACGGATAAATTCTGTACTAGTTCTGTGAATTGTTCGGAATTCTTGACAGATCTGCTGTGAAATTTTTTAGGCATGTTTTGGAATTCTTGTACTAAATATTTGGCAATTTTGTGTGTAGGTGAACCAATGGCTGAAACAATCTCACGCATTTCATTTCCAGGTTTATGAACTTTGGGAAGTCCTTTTATTCTTGGCAATGAAGGGTTAAATGTCAATTTCTTGATTTTGCTTTGGCTGACCAAGCCATGTGGGAAATTACACTGTTGAAAATGCTTTGACATCCATGTGCACAACAAATTGACACTTGTAAGATGCTACGGTCACCCTTACCGTATTCGGTCGGCCGAGGACCGACCCGTCGAGAGTCCGACTGCACACTAATTGCCATACCAATAAGTGATTGGAAGGCAGTGCCCGAAGCTCTCGACAATTAAAAATAACTTCCTCTCCCGCTTTGACATACATGTGCACAACAGACAATGTGTTAGATGTTCATCTAATCCCATCCGAAGGGGGTTTGGATTGTGAAAAGAAGATAACCATGTGCGATTGTGGAATCGAGTTCAGTTCTAGGCCTGCTGGCGACGGAGATAGTCGAGTGACTCCGTAGCTTGAAGGAATAGAAGCGCCCGTCTAGCGAATTGGGAGTCGTGAGTTCGAGTCTCACCGGAGTACGTGGATTTCTTTTCATAATTTCAAATCTCAATTTGTTCATCGAGCACATGTTCTGTTGTGCACATGGATGTCAAAGCATTTTCAACAATGAAGGGTTAGATTCTTTCAGGCTTTTAATGACGCTTCCTAAAACTGGTGTAGACTCTTTGAGAGTTTTGTCAACACGTCTTACTAATCCTGGAAGAGGATCAGTACGTTGTTTTCGGTAAGGTCCATTTTGAATCTTGTTATTCATTATTTCATCATAGTCCTCTTTGTTCATGATTACTGTTTTGTTTCCTTTGTCAGCTTTCAGATAGAAAACTGGTTTCTGGTTAAGTTCTTTGATTATTCGTTGTTCTTTCAGGTGTTCTTTGTTCAATTTGTTTTGTTGTGTGTTTTGAATAGTGTTAGCTGTTTGTGTTCTGATTTCTTGAATCTGTGGTGTCTGTAAATGTGTGTCCTGTAAATGTGAATTTTGTACCTATATTTTTATACCTACACTTTTACCCACACACGTACCTACACATACACTCCTAGTATAAATACCACAACGAATGCGAGGTTTTCTTCAGTCGAGCACTTGACACTGAAGAAGTCTGTAAGTCACAGACGAAATAGGCCTATCTGTCCGAAGATAAGCACAGTAGTAGAATTAAAAGGAATTTGCTCGTCCTTTCTAGTTTTCTTTAAAAGAGTTATTCATTTTTTATTTTCTTTTGCAAAAGTGAAGTATTAGTGAAATGTTTTTAGATTAAACTAGAGTCTGAAGTAACAAGTTCTACTAAAAGCTCTAAAGTAATAGTAAAGTGAAGATGGCAACCAAGCCAAAGTCAGAGCCGAATAAGTTCATCGAGTTGAAGAAGACCATCGCAGGATTACACAAGGATATCGCGTTTCTCAAGAAGTGTATAAAGTACAGGCTTACTCCCGTAAGTCACAAGGTAAAAGTTAAAACAGCCACAAACCCCAACATAGTAAAGACACTTGAACAAACACTCATCAAAGAAAGCATCAAAAAACTACACAGCAAGATCAACATGAAAACTTTGGAATGTTATTCTCTCCATTTAAAGTTAGCGAAAGATTATCCTGAATCTTTCCCTAATTTTCTAACAAAAGTAAAAGTTGCAGAATTTTGTGAATCAGAAAGAAAAAGGAAATTACTAGATAAAAAACTTAAAGCATTAAAGATGCAAAATCCGAAGTTTACATGTTCTTCTACACAACCACAAAACACAACACAAGAACTAACTGGGTTAGTGGTCAATCGCTCTTCCGAACAGTTTACGGAAGAACAGTTGACCCTTCTCAACAAAGGTCTTAACTACGCAGTACACTCTAAACCAGATTCAACACAAACCATAATCGACATTGAAACAGCTATCAACACGAACAATTTACAGACACCACAGATTCAAGAAATCAGAACACAAACAGCTAACACTATTCAAAACACACAACAAAACAAATTGAACAAAGAACACCTGAAAGAACAACGAATAATCAAAGAACTTAACCAGAAACCAGTTTTCTATCTGAAAGCTGACAAAGGAAACAAAACAGTAATCATGAACAAAGAGGACTATGATGAAATAATGAATAACAAGATTCAAAATGGACCTTACCGAAAACAACGTACTGATCCTCTTCCAGGATTAGTAAGACGTGTTGACAAAACTCTCAAAGAGTCTACACCAGTTTTAGGAAGCGTCATTAAAAGCCTGAAAGAATCTAACCCTTCATTGCCAAGAATAAAAGGACTTCCCAAAGTTCATAAACCTGGAAATGAAATGCGTGAGATTGTTTCAGCCATTGGTTCACCTACACACAAAATTGCCAAATATTTAGTACAAGAATTCCAAAACATGCCTAAAAATTTCACAGCAGATCTGTCAAGAATTCCGAACAATTCACAGAACTAGTACAGAATTTATCCGTTAACGACGATGAAATTTTAGTTTCATTCGACGTTAAATCACTATTTCCAAGCATTCCAGTTAAAGAGGCCATTAACCTACTAGAAGATTGGCTTCTGAACCAATATGAAGATTCAGATTCAGATTGGATTAAGAAAGTTCGTACATACATCAAATTAACCAAACTTTGTATGGAAGAAAATTATTTTTCGTTCAGAAATGAAACCTACAAACAACTTAATGGTGCCCCCATGGGCAATCCACTTTCTCCATTTTTAAGTGAAATTTTTATGGCAAATTTGGAAAAACGCTTAGAAAACAACAAACAGCTTCCTGAAGTCTGGTGGAGATACGTTGACGACGTGTTTAGCATTGTTAAGAAACATCTTTTACCTGAAATCTTGAACAATATCAATAATGTACACAAAAACATCGAATTCACTTGTGAAATTGAACAGAACAACCAACTACCATTTTTGGACATACTCATCGTAAAACAAGAATCAACACTTTCCTTCGAAATTTACAGAAAACCGACACACACTCAACGCACTATTCCAAATTCATCAAATCACTCACATCAACACAAAATTGCATCCTTCAATCACATGATACACCGAATGCAGACACTTCCACTTAGTGAAACAGGAAAAACGAAAGAACTTAATTACATTTTCGAAACAGCACAGTTGAACGGTTACACAAAACAAACAATACAACAGATCATCAACAAAAAGACACAACAACAATACAGACGTTCTTTGACTACACTGACACGAACAGAACCTACACTTAAACGGATAACTGTGAACTACAACAATGACACCAAAAAACTCCGACCAATTCTCAGAAAGATTGGTTTTGAATTAGTTTTCACAAGCAAAGCTAACCAACTTCAAACTCTCTTAGGATCTACGAAAGACCCGTTGGACAACTTAACAAAATCTGGTGTTTACAAAGTAACATGTAATCACTGTGACAAAATATACATAGGACAAACAAAACGCACACTCAACACACGATTCAAAGAACACATAACGGAAGTATCAAAAGCACACAAAGACACAGACAAGGGACTCATTCATCATTTTAAATCTAAAGTTGCTGAACATATTTTCAATGAAGGACATTTTTTGAACACTTCAAATATTAAACTCTTACGACACATTACAAACCCATGGAAACTTGATGTTGCAGAAAGTTTAGAAATTTACAAACAAAACAATAAAAAACTACTTAACAAGGATCAGGGCAATGGGTACACGTGGCTGTTTAAATTTTTACCTAACACACACAAAACATTACACAATACACAAAACACAAATTGACTACCTACCAAATCGGCAGGAAAAAAAATAACACAACAAACACCAATTGACTACCTACCAAATCGGTAGGAATTTTCCTAGCTTTAGGTATCTTATTGACACCCTGTTTTCTAACAGGTAGATACACCCCTTTTGTTACAAATCTGTACCTACAATTTTGTACCTACAATTTTGTACCTATATTTTTATACCTACACTTTTACCCACACACGTACCTACACATACACTCCTAGTATAAATACCACAACGAATGCGAGGTTTTCTTCAGTCGAGCACTTGACACTGAAGAAGTCTGTAAGTCACAGACGAAATAGGCCTATCTGTCCGAAGATAAGCACAGTAGTAGAATTAAAAGGAATTTGCTCGTCCTTTCTAGTTTTCTTTAAAAGAGTTATTCATTTTTTATTTTCTTTTGCAAAAGTGAAGTATTAGTGAAATGTTTTTAGATTAAACTAGAGTCTGAAGCATTTGATTTTGTTTATAATTTTTTCGCAAAACCCTATGAATGCTTTCTACAGAAAAAAATGATGTAGAGGGTTTTCGTAAAATTAAAATTATATGACTTACCCTCAGTATATTTTTTTCTCAAAAAATCCCTCAAGTATCCTCAAACATCTTCGAAGACATCATTTCAATCCAACAAACCATTTACGACATATAAGTTTTTATTGGAGATACTGTTTAGAAGTAGCTGTAATAGAAACGTTAGTAACCCTAACATGTTCCACAGGATCAGAGGATCGATATTTCTTTTACCCTCATGTTATTATTATCAGATTATCTCACATAGTCCAGGTAGTTTTTCGTGGAATCGAATCGATCGCGATCGGTTGTATTCGCGCGTATATGCATCACACTGACCCTAGGGTATCGCTTTATATACTCACAGGGCTGTTGAGCCCAAATAAAGTTAGTTGGACGATATAAAGTGTTCTCGTTTGCCAGTATAACGCGCGTGCCTTTTTGTGATCGAGAACGAATTCCCCTAAAGTGTGCGAACCAAGGTAGTCTCCAACGGAACCGGTAAAAACATTTTGGTCCTTCGAGCCGGATTTAGGACCAGTGGACCGTTGGATCTGGAGACCAGGCTTGATAATCCTCCTCGAAATCAAAAGTGTTTTGCAACATGCTCTACTGCGGTGTTTTGCTTTTGCCTCGTCGCGAGGGAGCGAACGAACCCCAAACAGAGAGGCAATAAAAACTGAGCGAGGAAGAGGGGAACGAAAAAAGAGTCGATGATTATTTCGGGTTTTTGAGTGCGATTTTCGCCTCGAGAGTCTTTCTTTGTATGGGAGTGAAACTCGCGAGAGGTTTTTGAGTGTGAGTGGACGTGAGAAACACAACAATCAATTCGGCACCAACATTTCAAAAGGGCGTAACTGCATTTACAACCAATGCCTTCTCACAAAACTGTGGAGCGTATCCCATCCCTCAAGAGCAATCCACTTGCACAAATAGAAAGATAAAATCCTCCTCATTCGATTAATGGATGTGAATTGCGTGAGATGAATGAAATACGATCCACAGCTCTGTGAGAAGGCATTGATTGCAAAAGCAGTTACGCCCTTTTGAAATGTTGGTGCCGAATTATGAGTGTTGGACGAACTCCTTGCTGCGCGGCAAGCTCACGCTCGGTGCTGTTGAGGATTTGCGTTGTGATTTCTGAGTTTTATTTTCACTCCTCAGAAAATCGCCGAAATCGCTTCCTCATTTTCTCGCGAGGGAGTTTCTGTCAAGCCTGCTGGAGACACCCGTGAAGATCGGACAAGTGAAGCGCGTTGAACTCTGTGGACAGTAGTGCACGGACAATAGTGAGGGGCGTTGGTACCGGCCATCGCGAAAAGTGATAATTAATCTGGCGCGGGTACCCGCCATCGAAGAAAGGCCTCAAGAAGAATTGATTGGCCATTATGGAAGTGAGTGAACTTTGCGAAGGAAGCCGCTATCGTCGACGGGTTGGAGCCTAGGAGCCGGCCATCGTGATTCTGCGGCAACGTTCGACAAGAGAAGGAGCAGTGACCGGTCGTTGACCCTACACCCGGTAGATCACTGACAACGAAGCAGAATCCAGCAATCAACGGGAATGGACGTAGGACGGGCATGATCCAGGCAAGAGGGAAGTAATCAATTACCGTGAGTAAAGAGGTCTGTGGTAGAGATGGGCAATCAGATCCGGAGCCGTTGAAAAGATCCGAATCAGTGCAGTGAGCGAATGAACCGTGGCTCTTTTCCAGAGAGAGTCGGATCACCCATCCGCATGCCTCTGTATGAATGACCTGAGAAAAGAACCGTTCGCTCTGGTCTATATTCATAAGGGGTCGTCCATAAATGACGTAGCTTTTTGGGAGGGGAGGGGGTTTTTTGTGATTTTGTGACTAAGTGTGACGATAGGGGGGTAGGGGTTTATGATATGCTACGTAGCATTCTAAGCTCATTGAAAAAAAAGTATTTCGTAATTATTAAAAGTTTTACTTGCATTATTAAGTATCATTATCCAGTAAATAAAAAAAAATATTGCATGATCTTTTTATTCCATCACATTAATGTGAATAACAAATAATGGACATAAATGCCGACTTCCTTTCATAAGACATGCAGCTATCGGATGCAACAACTGTATCTGAGAAAATGGTTTTAAAATCCTGCGTAATAAATAATGAATAATGAAAGAATAATGTTCATGAAAATCAATTTCGCTCAAATACTTCTCACGACTAAAAGTTTGCTGCTTGCTATAAGGCACTGCACGCCGCTAAGGTTGTTTTTGCCATTATGGTGATATTCTAGGAGTTTCTTGTATAGTTTCTACAGGACTTCATTGAAGAATTACTCCAACAATTTCTTAAGAAGCTGCACTAGCAGCTTTATAAGGAATTTCTCATGGTGTTCTTTATAGGTTTCCCCAACAGGAGAAGGATAAAATTTTCATAGGAATTCCTACTAGGAATCCCAGAAAAAGCTTCTAAAACATCCCAAAAGGATTTGGAGGAACCTCAAAAGGAGTCTCTCAAGGAACTTCCAGAAGAATTTCAGAAGAAACTCCTGGAGGAATCTTGAAAGGAAATCATAGAGAAATTCTAAAAGAAATCCCCTGAGGAGTTCCTGGAGCAATTTTAGATGGAACTTTTGGAGAAAACATGAATAAACACCTGGAAGAATCTCAGAAGGGGCTATTTGTAGAGTCTAATAAGAAACTCCTGGTTCAATTTCTGAAGAAAACACGGAAGAAATTATTGTAGGAATCCCGGAAGAAATTTCTGAAGAAATCTCGAAAACTACTTTTTGGAATCCCGGAAGATATCCAGATAGAACCCCTGGTGAAATATAAGAAAGATAATCCTGGAGGAATTCCCGATGAAATTAATGGATGGATGCCGGAAAAAATCCTGGAGGAGTCTTAAAAAAACTAGATTAGTCCTAGAAGGAAATCCTCGAGAAATCCCAGAAGTAACTCCCAGAAGAATCTTGGAAGGAACTTCTGAAGGAATCCGAAAAAGAACTCCTGAAGGAATCCCAGAAGCAACTCCTGGAGGGATCTGAAAGAATGTCGGAGGGGTTTCCTGCAGAGATCTCGGAATGAATATCTGAGTGGGTTCCTGAAGAAAACCAAAAAGGAACTCCTGGAGGAATCCCGAAAGGGACTTCTTTAGGAAACCCAGAAAGAAGTTCTGATGGAATCTCAAAATAAATTCTGGTTGAAATCCCTGAAGAGATGCCCGAAGAAACTGCTGGTGGAACAGAGGTGAAGAAAACCTTGAAAGAACGCCCAAAGGAAACCACGGATAAACTTTAAGAAAAACCTTAGAAAAAAAATCCCGGAGAAGTCCCAAAAAGAACTTTTGGTGGAATCTAAGAAGGACTCCGGAAGGAGTTCTTGGAGGGATCTCCGAAGGAACTTCTGAAGGAATACAAAAAAGGAGGAAATCTCATATGGAATCCTAAAGGAAATTTTTGGAGAAATCCTAGAACGAAGAGCTGGAGAATTTTAAAGGGGAGGAATTCTCAAAAAATGGGAATCCCAGAAGAAACTCCATGAGGAATTCCAGAATGAACTGCTGAAAAAATTTTAGAAGAAACTCCTTCAGGTTCCTTCAAATGTCATGATGAATTTTATTCAACTGAAACCAAATTGATATTCTTAACAGACTTATTATTGAGCAAACTAATATCTTCGGAAGAGCTCCTAGACTAATATGGTATTGAACTGTAATGGGAGCATCGATCTCAGGTCCTCAGCGTGATAGTCACGTGCTTTAACCATCACACCAGATCCACTCCACAGTCAGCAATATTTTCTTGCTATTGTTTTTAATAATATTCGTTAAACATACAAGTTATGATTGAAATCAGAACTAAGTTTTTTTTTGCGTTACTTGCAATTTGAAATGAAATTTTTCTTAAGGGGGGGGGGGGTTTGTTTAACAAGCTACGTCATTTATAAGGGGGGGTATCCAAATTTGTGACGAAATGCTACGAGGGGGGAGGGGGTAGTAAAAATCGCTTAAAAAAAGCTACGTCATTTATGGACGCCCCCTAACCTTATGAAATGTATTTTTTCCTCGCGCCAAGCAAACACAGGTCACACACGTCAACACCGGCGGCTTCGCATCCTCACCCACCAACACAGTCTTACTAACCGCGCTTTGTCCCCTGGCGTACGAATGCGGTCCGCAAACAACGCGCACGAGAGTGAGTGTCGTATGCCGTGTCGTGTCTGAGAGAATGAGCTGCAAGCAAAACCTATTCGCTCGATGCGGTTCGGTCATTCATGACTGAGCTGTAGATCTGTTAAAAAGAACCGATTCACTAGAGTGATAGATCCGGCTCGGATCCGATCCCTGAAGTGAGCCGTTTTGCCCACCTCTAGCAAGCACTAGGTCCCACCCACTACCCATCACAGATCGTACTCCCTCCCAACACACAAACTCACTGCCTGTTAGTATGTAGCGGTCCTGCCGACCGAAGGAAGCATTTCCCTCTCCGTATTGAATAGTTCTAAAGATCAATGATCACCATTGATCTAAGAAAGACCCTTTATTTCCCCATGGTGCTTCACGCAATTAGTGCATTACATCACATGTGGATTTCACGGTCATGTTTATAGACCAACGCCGGTTAACCAAGAAACAAGCGATGCAAGCAGAGAGAATGCTTACTGCTTGTTGCTGGTTGACCTGGTGATGTAACGTTCTCGCTCCAATGCCGGAGAAATGTTTTCCTTTTAATTTTTGTTTGCCGCCCGGCAGCGCTGACTGAACCCCAACAAGGTCTCAGTCACGTGGCCGAACTAATGAAGCCAGAGTGGACGACGCCCGGTTTTTCTTTTCTCTTTTCTCTTATTTCTTTTCAGATCGGGAGAATGAGTTCCTGCGACGGCAAGTTAAAAGACCCGCGATTGACGCCGGGGCGTTGTTGTATTGTTGTGGTGTCGTTGTCCGGTGGGATCGTCGTCCGTGTGGGATCGTTTGCGACGTGAGTTTGGTTGGAGTTTCGGTTCGCGGGTGTGGTGCATCGATTTTATTATTACATACAATCTATCTTTAGTTAATAAAGTGTTTGTAGTTTGTTTCAGTGTACCTAGAGTTACATTAAGTGAAACGAAAGAAAGCCAGTGCCGTGCCGCTCACGGCTCTACAAGTATTCATACGCCCTCCTGTCAAGCACTTCTATCCACCGCCTTGGTGCGCATAGTAGATCAGTACGGAAATGTGCAGCTTGCAAGAGCTCTGCTCGACTCGTGCTCCGAATACTGCTTCATTACCCGAGGCCTGTGTCAGAAGCTCAGGCTAGAAGGATCTTCGAACCACCTGTCTATCGCCGGTATTGGAGGATCGTCTGTTAAATCGACTAGAATGGTGAGCGCAACCGTCACTCAGAATATCACCGTATTCGGAAAACATTCAACTACACGTTCTGCCCAAGCTGACTTCAGAGTTGCCCACTGAGCTCATGAATGTACCTCAGCTAGCGATTCCGGAGCATCTAACTCTCGCGGATCCTACATTTTTTGAGCCTGGATCGATTGATCTTATCATCGGTGCAGAATATTACTATCATCTCTTCTGGTGACGGCCCTGGAGAACGTAGCGGAAGAAGACTTTCATGTGACCTTGTCAAACAACGCCTATTTGCTGAAGAAAGGAACCGATCCTACCGGTAGGGCGATTCAGTTGAAGAAAAGTCGACCGCGTTCTCAAGTGATTCAAAGAAGATGCAAAAAAATCCTTGGAAAGTGCCATAAATGCGGACGCCGTGGTCATATGAAGAAGGATTGTCGGCATCGGGAAGCAAATTCAGCGAAGAAGAACGCTGGCTGTCAGTTTTATAGTCGATGCAAACGTTGCCGAGAAGAGGCTCGGACGGATTCTGTTTAAGCTTGATTCCGGGTGCAGCGACCTCATGGTTAGCGAGACAAATGTTTTCGTTGCTTTGAACAAGATGACCAACCGTATTGAGATCAAAGTTGCAAGAGATGGAGAAGCCATGATTGCGGAAAAGATCGGCGAAATCAATACGGCAAGCAACAAAGGAGTACAGAGCAAATTAAAGAATGTGCCCTACGTTCCGAAACTATGATAGAACCCCAACGGATGATAGCCGATGCAGGGATTGATGTCCTGTACTCTAGAAGTGTGGCAGTCTTGAAGAAAAACGGCAAGTTGTTGGCCACCGGACACATCCGGGATGGACCGTACGAGCTTGAGTTGTCGTTACTTACCTTACCGGTCAGACTGAGGCCTCTGCTGTGCATAGTAGTCTACTCGGTCCATGGCTATGTGTCTCCAGCTCCGCACTCTGCGAAAAATCCGCAGATCGTCCTCCACTTGGTCGACCCACCTAGCTCGCTGCGCACTACCCGCATAGAGATTTACAGTTTGTCTTAAACTCCAAACAGTAAATTTCTTGTATCTGTAGCTGTTACCGTATGGCAAACAGTTGCTTTTTTGTTGAAGAATATGAGATTGAACGCAATCAACTATAAATCACGGTCCATGCAATCCATATCAAGTGGTAACATTATATTATACTGCCCAGATATTGTTGAATGATATGGAGACCGTAGCTCGCAAGTAATGTATGTCAAACTGTTCGTGCTTATTCTGTGCAACACACTTACATACATGCGTTTTACTATATGCTACTGGTATTTTACAATATGAGAAACAGTGGCACGCATCGGTATTCGTGAACCAATGAAAATCGACTGGTGGCTTTTAAAACAAAACAAAAAAAAATGTGGAAGCAGCAAATCGAAATTGAAATTTTGTTTTAGAGCATTTTTGGTTGATCTAATATCAGTGCACTGGATCCGAAGTAGCTGTTACAGGTGAGTATTTAATCTAACGGAAACATTGTGTCCACGCAGCTAATACCGACTGTGCATTTTTTTTCTCTTCGTATTAAGAAACAGTTTCCACCCAGAGGCGTTCATCGGCGGCCTACAGTTGGTCACATTACACGGCATTGATCCGGTGACCCCATCATCCGGACCGAGATCTGGACAGTTCGGAATGAGGCATGGGGTGCATCGTTCAATCAGGGTGAGTAATTTGTACCCTTGTTTGAACCAACACCAAAATGCTGGTTTTGAAAGTGAACTGACCGTAATCTACCTATATATCCTCTGCAGGCAAGTCCTGAAGGAGTGCTGTTTACTGTTTATGCGTTCAACGCTGGGACTGGGACAATCGAGTGTGGATGGACTTTCGTCGATTCGATTCCCAATCAAACTTCTTCCAAGCTAGCGGCAAGAGGTGAAGCGGAAAACAAACAACGCAGGATTTGGAGAAGCATCTATGTATGTGATGTCTACGCGATTTCATGAATAAAAGTGATTGATTCTTTGCTTAATATCTAATTTGTTACTTGTTTCTCTCTCACGGTACTCATATCCAAAGAACAGAACGCAATCATATGATAACAGTACGATACACAGTTATTCTACTATGAAGAACTATAAATCACTCGTAATACATACATTGAAGTTTTTCTTCGATATTTATGGTTAAATTGTTCTCTAACCATTTGCTATACAGCGAAACGTCTCGAAAACTGGATAATATATTGACCATATCCTTTACTGTATTGCGAAAAATTTGTTCGAGAAAACGAGCGATTTTTTATGGTAACCAATCTTAACCGCCTATTCCACATACTGTAAATTGGCGGATTACCATTTGTCAAACTGGCAAATCTGTACCTGGAATGGTCAGCTTACTGTTATCTCCAATAGATTGATAAATGGTTAAATGATAATTGCTAATGGTCATCTACAGTATGCGAAACGTTGCATTTACAGTTTGTGATTATGCGGGTACGTTTTCTTGTACCGACCGGATGACTCTCGAGAATCATTTTAGTCGGGTTGATATCCGACATCCTGATGACGTGACCCGTCCACCGTTGCCTCCCGATTTTCGCGGTGTGGACGATGGTTGGTTCTCTCAGCAGATGATGCAGCTCGTGATTCATTCGCCTTCTCTAAGTCCCGTCTTCCATCTCCACTCCGCCGTAGGTAGTACGCAACACCTTCCGTTCGAAAGCTCCAAGGGCGCGTTGGTCCTCTACACGTAGGGTAGGGTCCATGTTTCGTGCCCATGAAGGACTACCGGTCTAATCAGCGTTTTGGAGATAGTTAACTTCGTGTTACGGCGAACTTTATTCGATGGTAGAGTTCTGCGGAGTTCAAAGTAAGCACGATTTCCTGCCACAATGCGCCTCTGAATTTCTCTGCTAGTGTCGTTGTCGGCGGTCACCAATGAGCCCAAGTACACGAATTCCTCAACCGCCTCGATTTCATCACCGTCGATATAAATTCGGGATGGCAGGCGCGGTGATTCCTCCCTGGAGCCTTTTGCCATCATGTAGGGGGGGGTGGGGGTAAGACGGACCGGGTGGGTAAGACGGACCACTAACTAGTTCTGTCACTAAAGAGCTGAAATTTGGCATTCTTTCTAGATTAAGGTGAAATGGGAGAGCGTCCAGGTGCATTTTTGACTCGCATTTTTGAGAGCACCGATCTCTTCATCCACAAAACGCCCGAAAACAAAAATGCTACTCAATGTTTATTACGAGTGAGCAAGGCTACTCATTGCTTTTTCAACTCTGTTTGTTGTTTAGATGACGAGATCCGTGCTCTCGGTATTTGCAAGGCAGCCATTGTGACGGCCATCTTTGGATTCGCTCATATATGTCCTTAACCATATCTTCTTATCAGTTGATGATTATTCAACCACTCCATGAAAGAATAAATATGTTAAAAGTGTAAAATATAAACAATTATTTACCTGGCCATACGCTTTTGTGATGGGATGTAACTTTGGGGCGTCAATAAATAAGCTTTTTAGACATTAAATTGCTAAGTTATCGCATTTTATTTTGAGTTTCCCAGTTGTTTTAAACTGTTCCGTCCTATACACAACGAAATTCAGGTAAATATCATGGATTATGGATAACGGTGGTGGAATGGATATTTTGCGTTGTGTGGGGGTAAGACGGTCCGCCTTGAGGGTGGGTAAGACGGACAGTGTTGGGGTTACTTTGATAGTGCCATGAGAAACACATTAAAACCCACACATTGTTCACAGATTGAAATCTATTGAGTATAAAAATGATTGTGGTAGCCGTGTAAAGCATTTCATAATGATTTTTTGTTTAAAAATCCATTAAATTAGAATTTTTGTTGTTAGAACATTTTGAACTTCGTAAAATTACCAGAGCATTGCATACTTTCAGGCGTTTATCAGTGAATGGAGGATTCCAATTTAAAAAATAGATTTTAATTTGTAAAATGACGTTTCGCTAAGGGATTCAAAGTCAAATTCAGATTCTACTATGATCGACCTACCGATTATAAACGGCCATAATCATCGTTCAACACAATTAATGGCGTATTAGCTAATTTTCCAAACCTGTCCATCTTACCCACCCTACCGGTCCGTCTTACCCACACTGTTGAAAAACATACATTTGGAGTACACTTTTTAATTACCTCAAAAGTCATGAAAAATCAAATTTTATTGCAAAATCGGTTTGCAGACTGTAAAGTACCTTAGTTGAAGTAAATAGTATGGAGATAAAATTTTACTTATCGCATTGTTTAGACTGTCAAAATAGAGTGTTTCCTAAACATGTCCGTCTTACCCCCACCCCCCCTACTTTTTCTTCGACACATTAATGACTGGTCAATCCTAGACCATTGGGGGAACTGGCGGAACCTTCGGTTGAAGGTGGCCTCGATGGGTGATAGCTCAACCTCGGAAAATTAATCCAACTCTTATGGTTGGTCTTGAAAAAGACCGGTTGTTCCGGCTTCGGATGGAGAAGGAAGAAGGCGCGAGTAACTAATTAAACTCGATTTATTTCCGCGATGTTAATCGTACAAAGTGTGGACTGTAACTGATGATAATTCTCCAACGGGAACGGTATTTATAACACAGACATGTTCTTCTAGAAGCTTCCTCGAACATATGGTGGGGCAGCTCTGCTGCTAGTGGCGGCGGCGCCAACCAATCAACGCGCAGGCAGCTGCGGTGGTGACGACGACGCTCGCTGCGGTTCGATGATGGATAATGGTGATGATCGGCAAGCCGCGCTGCTGCAGGGAACATGTTGCAACATGTTCAGCTTGTCGGCTGGCTGGGAAAGGCTGGATCGTCGAGCACCACACACACACACATGCACACCTCCTTGGCGAATACATGGCACACAAGACGGGTAGGAAAATTGACTTTGGAAACAGGGGTGTATTTGAGGGACAGTTTCTATTTTCGCTACGGTGGTCGCGAACAATGACTAATCCGATTCACCTGGCTTCACTCTTTAGTCAGACGTACGTTTCCGCCATTATCTCAAATTCACGAGCTATAATATCAATATCATCAGCGAAACCAAGCAGCTGAACGGACTTCGTGAAAATCGTTCTACTCGTGTTTATCCCCGCTCTCCTTATTACACCCTCCAAAGCAATGTTGAACAGCAAGCACGAAAGACCATCACCTTGCCGTAACCCTCTGCGAGATTGTGTCCCTGATACTCGAACTACGCACATCACTCGATCCATCGTCGCCTTAATCAACCTTATCAGTTTTTCCGAGAATCCGTACTCGTGCATAATTTGCCATAGCTGTTCTCGATCGATTGTATCATACGCTGATTTGAAATCGATGAACAGGAGATGTGTGGGAACGTTGTATTCGCGGTATTTCTGCCACACCTTACGGATGGCGAACATCTGGTCCGTTGTAGCGCGTTCCCCCATGAATCCAGCCTGATATTGCCGCACGAACTCTCTTGTGATCGCGCGATAGCTCGCGCATTCCAACTGGTCGTCCATTTTGTAGATGGGACAGATGATACCTTCCATCCATTCCTCCGGTAATACTTCCTGAGCTGTCGTTGGAGGAAGCAAATGCGAATCACTGCGAAGTAGCAATCGGAAACCTATGGCATCTTCAATTCGGGCATCGGCCAACGCGAATTGGCGACCATGGTCCGTAAAGGTATGCTGAAATGAATGGACAAACGGGCAAGCAAGATCGATTTTTGTGACACCTATGTACAAGCAAAGCAATGCCGAGAACCGTTCCAAGGAACACGACCTAGGGTTAATCGGCCCCTTGAGCGGGTTCATTCTGATGTTTGTGGACCGATCGAGTTATTCGATTACTTGATTGGTTAGAGAGATGTTTGGGGCTGTCCATAAACCACGTGGTCATTTTTTTGGGACTTTTCAACCCCCCCCCCCCCCCCCCCGCGTGGTCATTGGTCCATACAAAAAAATTTAATTGTCCATACAAAATGGTCATTGGCCGAACCCCCCCCCCCCCTCATGACCACGTGGTTTATGGACAGCCCCTTTATGGTGAATTGATTTCGGCAAATGTGCCTGAATCCTACGATGAGATGACCAAGCGTGCTGGCCGAGACATGTGGATGGCTGCCGTACGAGACGAGCTGTATTGCATAGAGCAAAACAAGGTCTGGCTAATTTCGAAGTGAAGCCTCTGAAATCGCTATGGGTGTTTTGACTGAAGAATTATGCGTCCGACAATGCGATTAAACAAAAGCCATAACTGGTGGTGAAAGGATTACTGCAGAAGGCTGGAGTGGACTACGAGGAGACATTTGCTACGGTTGCAAAACTGGCCATCATCAGGATGGTTCTCGCGACCGGTATGCAGCAAGGATTCCTCTTCCATCACATGGGCATCAAGACGGTGTTCTTGTAGGGAAACCTGAAAGAAGAACTGTACATGGCCATTCCAGGTGGTGTGACAGCATCCCCTAATAAAGTGTACCGCTTGCCGAAGCCACTATACGGACTCAACCAACTCCGAGATGTTGTAACCAGAAGTTCAACAATTGATTGCTGAACCTGGGATTCCACTGATCACTATACGACTACTGCCTGTACGTGCGAATAGTACCAAGAGACGAGGTGTATATTGTAGTAGGCAGTGGTTTATAAAGTAATTGGGTACGTCATAATAAAGATGGGCATGAACTGAAAAGCACGTATTTCATCAGTCTTCTACAATATCATCCTCTATGTGGACGACCTGCTCATTGCTGTGAGGGAGCTTGAAATGATCGTGAATCTGAAGGAAGCCATCGGTTTAACGTTCAAGATGACGGACTGTGAAGAAATCAGTCGTTTCCTGGGAATGGAGCTGCTGTACGACCGGTCGAAGAATTCCTTGAACCTTTCTCAAGAAACCAGCATCGACGAACTACTGGTACGCTGCAAGATGGCGAATTGCGACCCTTCAAGACATCAATGGAGAAGAGTCTGGTCGTTTCCCGCGACGTTGAAGCAACCCAAGAACCACACCGCGAGCTTCTGGGAACAATTTTGTACGTGATGGTATGTACCAGGCCTGACCTCTAATTATCTGTCGGTTTCCTGGGACGTTACCAACAGAATCCAACGGGCACCCACTAGCAGTGTCTCAAGCATGTGGTTTGATATAGCGTGTTGGTTGGGTATCATCGACAGCCGGCAAACAAAGGATCAGATCTTCACCATACGGCAAATATTCCATAAATTCCGTGAATTACAGGTCCCAACGCATCACCTATTCATCGACTTAAAAGCGGCATACGACAGTATCGACCGTACAGAGCTATGAAAAATCATGAATGACAACGGCTTTCCTGGGAAACTGACTAGACTGATCAAAGCAACGATGGACGGTGTGCAAAACTGCGTAAGAGTATTGGGGGAACTATCCAGTTCATTTGAATCTCGCCGGGGACTGCGATAAGGAGACAGACTCTCATGCCGACTCTTCAACATCGCTCTGGAGGGTGTAATTCGATGAGACGGGCTCAATAGCCGGAGTATATTTTTCACAAAATCCGGTCAATTTGTGTGCTTTACGGACGACATGAACATTTGAAATGGTGGCAGAACTGTATACCCGCCTGAAACACGAAGCAGCTAAGGATGGAATGTGTTAAAAAAGTACACGCTGGCAGACGGAACCGAACACGACCAAATCCGTCTAGGTAGTGATGTGACGATAGACACTTCTTCGAGGTGGTGGAGGAATTCGTCTACCCCGGATCCTGATCCGACGGCTGACAGCAATGCCAGTTGTGGAATGCAAAGGTGCATAATCAGTGGAAGTCGTGCCTACTACAGGCTCCAGAAGAAGCTGTGTTCTCAAAAGACTCACCCACGCACCAAATGCATCATATACAAAATATGATAATAATCCACTAATAATCGCTAATAATCCACGGAGACGAGACATGGTCCATGCCCAAAGAGGACCTGCTAACATTAATGTGTGGAATGATGTGCGGCGGAGAAGGATGAACCACGAGCTCGCTGCACTTTACGGCGAACCCAGCATCCAGAAGTTCGCCAAAGCCGGAAATATACGATGGGCAGGGCATGTTGCAAGAATGCCGGATAACAACCCTGCAAAGTTGGTGTTCGCTACTGGTCCGTTTGGAAAAAGAAGGCTTGGAGCGCAGAGAACACGATGGGCGGACCAAGTGGATCGTGACGAGTTTTGTGACATACTGTTGATCATGTCTTATCTTAAATGTGATGTTGAGCAAATAAATGTACGTATGTAATGACACTGTAGTCATCGAGCAAAAGCGAAATCAAACAATCGAAAATTATGCTCCAGTGTGAGAGCAGCTATTCGCACAAATTTCTCCCTAACAAAACTTCGCCAAATTACTTTCTCTCGCCAGGCAACACAATGAATGTTGAGCCTTATTGCCCTTAACCACATTTTAATTTCACCGAAAACCACAAAGCCATACAACATTAAACGCGCCATTCTCGCGCGCTTTTGAGTCACACTATCCCCAACCCCAACCGCCGACCGCTGGCCTTCTTGACTTTCCAACGGCCGCGGTGGCGATGGCGAGAGGTAGGAGGACTTATTTGAAACTCGAAACAAACCAACCCGACCAAGAACACCAACATTGAAAGGGGGGGCAGCCCGCGTTGCCCCTCTTGTGGCCTGTGGTACTGTGGGCAGCGGAGACGAAGCCCGTGGATCAAGTATCTTTTAACCGTGGCATGTGGCTTGGGCATTTCCTCTCGACCTCGCCCTCGCCTTCCAAGAAGCATATCACAGAGAGCACAGGGCACAGGGCACAGAACGAACTGTACAAAAGTGTAAATGTTAATCACCGGATGGCGTGATTGGAGGATATTTTCAGCTGTTTGGCATCGATTTTGGGTGTGAGTGTGCTTTCTATTCGCGCGCGTGGTTTTCCTCCTCCTAGCCACCATGTCCTCGCCGTTGTCGTCAGGAGTCGCCAGCCAGCAGGAACACGACGACGTCGATGATGGCAGCGGCGAACCGAAAAGTGCTTGTCCGAACATGGCGCAGTTGGTGCATGTGAAGCTACTAGCGGGGTTGCGATTTCTGCCATTCGTACCTATTGTTTTGCCTCCATCCATCCGATCCGTGCCAGACGGTGTTGGCTGACGATGTTGTTGACTAGACGATTCCCGGTTTTTATTTCCACTCTATCATTTTGTAGTGGTTTTTGCAGGTATACACGATTATTGCCCAGCAGCTGCACACACCGGCGAATGGCTGGTGATTAGCAAATGACAGTGATTTCAGACAAATAGTTTACCTCGTTGGATTTTGGTTGTTTGTTGCCGGCTTTCGACTGTGGTGTACAACGAGTAAAAGCTTTTTCATTTCCTACTACCATTAGAATAAATTGCGGAAATTTTCAACCGGTGTTCAGTCAGTCATAATCTGAGTCTGAAATTAAGTTCAAACTGATCGTATTTTAGCTTCAGATTTGACTGGAATGTCTCTGAATGGTTCGCATGATATTGAGCACGTTCTAAAAATATGTTGTTTGACAGAATATACCTGGGCTGCAGCAAACACACGCGGGCTGAGAAGTTCACTCAGCGAAAAAAACTAGCGAAATTCATCGAAAAACCTTATGAAAATTTGCTATAACTAATTCTTATGGATGACATAAGAAAACCTTATGAAAATTAATCGTGCTTGCTATGACAAATTTCATAAGATAGATTTATGAAAAGAACAAAAAAATCTTAAAATGATGCAGACTGGATTCGATCCATGAACGTCGGGATCACCGAGCCCGTGTTTATCCACACGGCAACCGACGCTTGAGAATACCATGTTGCTAAACATCAATAAAAGGGGCTGTCCATAAACCACGTGGTCATGAGGGGGCGGGGGGGGGGGGGGGGGTGGTTCGGCCAATGACCATTTTGTATGGACGAATAAAAAAATTTGTATGGACTAATGACCACGGGGGGGGGGGGGGGGGGTTGAGAAGTCCCAAAAAAATGACCACGTGGTTTATGGACAGCCCCAAAGCCAAGCTGTGAGACGATTTTAGGTCATAGTGTCACCTTATGAAATTCATCCGATTCATTATGAATTATTTAAAGGCCGTTTCATAAGTTGGGCCTTATGGAAATCTTAAGGTTATTTGGCTGAGTGAATTCTCATCGCCATGGCCGAGATCAAAAGCGTGTTGTGAATCGACAAAAGAATGTGCTGGTTGAGGATCAACCACAACACCCACTCCGGAAGGCCTGATAAAAACAAATTCTACGCAATCTACGTACAGTTGGAACGCGAATACGGTTGCTGCCCAAGCACGCCGTCAAGATCATTATTGGAGACTTCAACGCTCAAGAAGGACAGGAAGAGATATTTAGAGTATTTGGACCTAAGAGCTGACGAACGGAAACCGACTACACCTCATTGATTTTACCGATCGCTACCTCCAAAAACATGATCATCGGTGGCATCTTTTTCGGTGCTTCCCCTGTATAACGATAGACATTCGTTTAGCCGAGACCAAAAAAAAGCGTCAGAAAACTCATACAAAAGATTTTATGATAAAACTTTTTTATCATAGTGATTGTATATCTAGTACTGTTTTATGAAAATGTGATACATCACACTAACATATACACTGAAACAAAAACAAGGGTAAAAACCCTTAAAATGTCACTTTTTGACTAGACATTCGTTTAGCCGAGGTAAATGAAAAATTGATTTTCAATAGATTTTTTGCAATTTCGTAAGAACATTTCGAGGATATACTGCAAGGCATTTAGTTTACGACGTGTTAGCAAGATGATTTACCTTAAAAGTTTATTTATTTGTGAAATTCAGAGAAATATTATTATAAAAATGTCCCGATTAGGAGAAGCGACGATAAACAAATTTATTTAAGAAAAATGATTTATGTAAACACTCAATCGTAAGCTAGATTAGCAGTTTTGAAAATATGGCACAGAATTATTGTTAGAAATGTTCAAATTATTGAATAAATTGTCATGAAAAAATCAAGTATATTGGTTTTTGGTTGGTTAAACTTTAAAATGGGATTGATAAAAGCTAAAATAATAAGTCTGCATTGAAATAAAGACGTACCTTAATGCCTGTGGAGTATACCTGTTTGATACTAGCATTACTAAATGAGTTAGAAGACTGCGAAGTGAAAGAACGGCAAGAAGTGTCCGATTTTTTGTACCCTGTTTATTTAAAAGTAGATGCTCATACAAAAATGCAAAATATGGTCAAACAATTGGCTTATTTCATTCAATGTGAAGAAATACATATATTATAAATGAGTCTTAGTTGTGAACCACGTTCATCTGTAACATGATTTATTTGATAAGAATGTCTAAATTATGAAACAAGTAGTTCATGCTAGAAATTTGAGTACTTACGGTGCCATTTCTCGAAATATGAGCCGTTCAATGTATGTTATTTCTGCCAGAATACAGTCTAGCAGATATTGGGAGCAGATTGGGAAGACGTAATAGTAGTAAAAGCTGTGATTTATGCAAGTGAAACCATAATATTTCATCAAAACAATACTTAAATGCGTGATTTTTTTATGGTTTGCATTATTTTTTTCTGTTAAAAACAATGTTTTTCGTAAAATTTCAACCTGCTTTGGTCATAAAACTTTAATTAGATTCTTTTGAAACACTTCCGATAAAAATAACTACATCAAATCTCAATTTGGAAACATTTACAATATTATGACATATTTAAATAAGATGCATGCAAAATTAATATGGCAACACTTCCAAAAACGATCTGATTCATGATTTACAAGTTGATATATAATGCAGGTCACCATACAAAATGACTTTGTTGGATATTTTTCGAAATTTGTTAGTTTTTTATCATGAAATTCTAAAAATTGTACAATTCGGCTAAACGAATGTCTAGGCAAAAAATGACATTTTAAGAGTTTCTACCCTCGTTTTTGTTTCAGTGTATATGTAAGTGTGATGTATCACATTTTTACAAAACAGTACTAGACATACTATCACTACGATAAAAAAGTTTTATCATAAAATCTTTTGTATGAGTTTCCAGACACTTTTTTGAAAATTGTTTAGCCTCGGCTAAACGAATGTCTATCACTGTATCTGAAGATCACCACAGCAGATGGAATCACAAATTGACTACATTGTGATCCGTATTGACGTCCAGACTTATCGTTTACCCCGGACCTCACAACACCATACCATAAGATATATGGGCAGCAGGTACAGGAGTCCTGGAGCCTAACGAACACCTCCCCCTTCTGCGAGTTAGTCGTGTAGTTGCCAGCTAAGAATAGTACTACGAATGACCTGTTCTGGTGGTATGAGTCCACCGAACGGGGTAATCCCAACTCAAGGGTTAAGCGACTCGTGCCGAGGAATGAGTGATCGAGATGCTCGATCGTTAACGGTGCCTTTGAGGTACCTGGGCACTAGCCTGAGCAAAAGGGGGGGGGGGTTAAGGTTGCATTACCGGTGTTTTATACACTAGGTGCCCCTCCGCTTTTTGCCGAAATTGGAAGAAACCCCTCCCTTGGCGTCATTTCTGTGCAGGGGCCAGCCTGGACACACTCTCCACAGTATGTCGTCCCTTACCACGATAATGCAGAAATCTGATTTTAAATACGGACGTTTTTTTTCCTGCTACTTGTGGGAGTTCAAATAGTAATAACAAAAATCAACAAGGAGCTAGTGGTAGTGACGAGGTTAACCCCTTCGCAAAAAGCGAAGGGCCCGGCAGAGATATAGATGACCTTGGTACAGCTACATGTGGCGGACGTTAACAAGCCCGTGAAAGTAGGAAAGCTCAAAGTGGGCTGATCAGTATGCCAACTGTCCTTTTACGAGCCACCGGAGGTTTGCTTCAGGTGTCTGTAACCAGGACACAAGTCATAGGACTGCAAAGTCCCTGACAGGAGCAAGCTGGGAAAGCGATGTGCAGGTTTAGGCCATAAGGCACAAGACTGCACGAGTCCACCCAAGTGTTTGATTTGTTCCGGGAAATCCGCAAGCAGCAACCACCCAACGGGAGGCCCAAGTTACCCGGTCTTCAGAAGAGCAACAGATCACAAGTCACAATAGTGCAGGTTGTGCAGCTAAACCTGAACCACTGTGACTCAGCTCAGCAACTGCTTTGTCAAGCAGTTTCAGAGTGAGGGACGGATCATCATCGCCATCATAGTGGCCCGGTATGGGTCACCCGCCGTCAATGGTAATTGAGCCGCGGATGTACCCGGAAAAATTGCGACGATATGAACGGCGGGTAAATGACTCGTCTAGGAGTTGATGTCTACTATTTACGAGGGCCACGTGGTCACCAAAGTTAACGGGGTCTTCTTTTGTAGCTGTTATGCGCCTCGATCACCAATCGATCAGTTCACGCAAATGCAGGACTGTATGACGACCGTCTCGACAAGGCCATATTAAATGTCGATTTTCGAGTGCCTTTAGTTGAAACGATGCGGAGTCAATTGTTGACGTGACCTTTTGTAGTCTTGGCCTAACAAGTAGCTCGAACTGCAGGTTAGACAATGTCTACACACACAGCAATTACCTGTCAGTTCGGTACAGTATCGACTGCAACAACAGCAGGCAGCGGGTAGAGGAAGGGGCGGCTAGGCCAAGGCCAATCCCTCATAGGTGGAAGACATTTGAACGACGAGGTATTTAAAGAGACATGAGTGAAATCTACTCGGTCTAACTGAGGACGATCTGGTAGCGGTGCTCTTGCGTGCATGTGATGCGACCATGTCCAGGAAAGTCTTCCCTAGGGATGGGAGACCACTGGCGTTCTGGTGGACTCAAGAAAGAGCGAACGTCCGATGGTATTAGCAGCTGTCAAAATCGCGCTGAAGACCGATATGAGAGCTACCAAAATGCCTACTTAGAGGGTCTCTGTTAGAGTGCCCATGTAAATCCGTGAGTGATGCTGTAACTGGTCTCTGTTACGCCCGCTCGGTCCATAAACCTCTAACCTGATTCTCAGGGTCGGCTCATCCATGCCGTGGCAATTTCGAGCAAAAGCGAAAAAAAAGGAGGACAAAGGGAGTGGTAAGGACCACCTAGGAAGCTTGCAAAGCATCAGGATACTACCTAGGAGCACTGCCCAAAGTGGGTCGTTGATGTTCGTTGCTGCATGGCTACGCAGCTAAACTTGCGGGTGCGATGTGCACCAGACCCTCTCGGAAGCAATGCCTTCGATGTAGGGTTTGGCAACAAAAGGAATGTGTTTCGTGGATAAGGGGTTTAGTCCTGTCTTCCACTTTGGAGGAGATGGTCCCAAACTCCACACTACCCGTACTTGAGGCGTTGGAGTGTCTGTTGAGTAGATTATCTTCCATTGTTTAGAGAAGAAGAAAAGGTGGTTTCAGGGGGTTATCTCGAGGTTTCAGAGGCGTTTCATTTGGATCTTCAGAGGTGTCAGTGGGTTTCAGGGGGTACCCGAAGGTCTCAAGAATGTTTCAAGGTTATTTATCTCCATTAACGAGATTTTTGCCTGCAGGTGCCTGGAGGTCTCAAGGGCATTTCAGGAGGTCTCATGGGGATCGAGAGGGATTCAGAGAGGGTTCTGAAAGATTTAGGGGAGTTCCAGGGGTCTCAGGGTCTCTGAGGTGCTTCAGGAGGAATCTGTGGCACCTTCGGGGTCTTCAAGGCTTTTCAGAGGGTACCAGGGGGTTTGAGAAACATTGCAGGGGGTATCAGGGGGTTCCACTGTGTCTCTAGGGTGTTTCCATACTATTGAAGTGCTCCTGATCACCGGAATCTTTTCGAAATATCCCTGGACGCCCTTGAACTAATGAGATCCCTTAAAACCCTTTAAACGCTCCTGGAAACGCCTCTGAATCCTACATAATCCCATTGAAACACTCGCCTCTAAGATGCCTTGAAACACTCCTGATATCCACTGTAATGTCTTTTAAAGGCTCTAGAGACAATTCCCTACCCCATCCATTGGCGTATCTATGATTTTTTCCTAGGGGGTGCCAGTTTCAGTGGTTTCTAGGTTATTTTGCTTTTTTTTTGTAAAAGGAAAAAAAACGGAAATTTATATTTAAAGAACAGTTTTTTTTATAATCCAAACCGTTGTACTGATTTACAAATGTCACCACTATGTAAGGCTTGGAAGCAAGATAACTTGATTGCGTATAATACATGGAATTTGTATTTTGGAAATTGTTTTGCAATTTATTTCAATTAAGAGTTCTTTTGCAAATCTCTCAGTAATTTCTTTGGATTTGGCAAATTTCTTCGGTAATATCTTTGGATCCCCTTCGGAAATTTCTTTAAGAATTTATTTGGGTAAGAATTCGATACTAAACAAACACCTTTCACGCATTTTTTGAAAATTTTATCGGCAATTACTTTGAAAATTTCTTCGGCAATTCCATTACGACTATATTTGGCTCTTATTTCATTGGCAAGTCCTTTGGAATGTTTTCTCGGGAGAACCTTTGCCAATTTTTAAGGAAGTCTTTCAAGCATAGTTTTGTTAATGCCAGCAATTCTATTGATATTTGCTTTTTAAAATTCTTCAATTACTCTTCTGGTTATTTATTCTACTTTTTATCGTCGATTTTTTGGACTTTCATTAACTATGCTATTCGGTATTCCTTCGCCAATTCCTTCGAAAACTTCTTCGGAAATTCTTTTATAAATCGCTTCTATAATTTTAATGAAAATTCTTTAGATAATTTCTTCCAGATTTCTTCAGTAATTATGTAAGGAATTCCTGCAGCAGATAGTTTTGGAATACCTTCGGCAATTCCGATGTAAATTGCATTGTAAATTTATTTGGGAATTTTATCAGCAACTCCCTTGGAAATTTTGGAAACTTCGGAAATTCGGTGAATTTCTTGAAGATTTCCTTCGAGAATTTGTTTGAAAAAATCTTTGGTGGTTCATTAAAAAATCTGTCACGGTGATACTACGGCAATTACTTTTGGAATTCTTTCAAAATTTTATTCAGGAAATCCTTTGATGATTTCGAAAAATTCTTTTTCCGAAATTCCTTCGAATTTTTTTTTTTTTGTGAAAATTTTTATTCAATACATTTTGGCAATTTATTTTGAGATTGGATTTGGCCAATTATAAAAAACCTTAACCCTCTAATACCCAAATTTTTGATTTTGATCTAAATATCACTTTTCGTCATCTAAAATCGATTTAAACATGTTTTGGAAGATGATTCTTTTTAATTCTCGATTTCGTGAATTTCAGTTTTTGATTTTTCTAATTTTTTTTTTTTGAACATCCTCACACTTTTATATTTTTCCTGGCAGCCAATTTGGGGAACGGATTTTTTGAGATGAAAACATTTTGAGATTTTATGATTATTTATAATTTATAGGAATTTTAAGGAAAATAATTTTAGAGTGTATTCGATTCACTTAAACTATTAAACAAGGATAGAATGATTTGGGAAAAATTTAAAATATGTTAATTGTAGCGATTCTATACAAAATAAACAATGACTTCTAAAAGGTGACTAAAACATCAATTTTTCAATGATTTAAAAAAAATGTAAATACGCTTTAAAATACACCAAAAACCATTTTGCGATATACAGAACAGTCCTAAATATCAGCCAAAAATATAAAAAAAAAAGATTTTCCACGAAACAAAAATAACAAAAATGCTCAAACTATACCCCGTCTATAGGCGGGATTGGGTATTAGAGGGTTAATATTTTCTTCAGGAATTACACTGGAAATTCTTTGTTTTTCTTTGCAACTACGTCGAAAGTTCTAAGGTAATTTTGATGGAATTTTTTACGGTATTTTTTTGGGAATTTATCAAAAAGTTTTTCGTGAATTTAATAGGATTTTCGTCAAGCAAGCCCAGTTTCGAATTTCTGAATTTCCAATTCACCAATTTCGGAAGCAATAGATATAAATACAATTAAAACATAAAGAGTTGACTTACCGCAGAAATTAAAACAAGAAAAACCATTCTGGAGGAACTCGCAGAGAAATGGCCATACCACGATCTAGCAAATACGGAGTCGTGGGTTCGAATCCCACCCATTTCTCAATTCAATTAGCAATATATTCTTCTTTTTCTGTATGGCTCTACGTTCTCACTGGAACTTGGCCTGCCTCTCTCCAACTTAGTGTTCTTTGAGCACTTCCACAATTATTATTTGGAGGGCTTTCTTTGCCTGCCATTGCATGAATTTGTACCTTGTGAGGCAAGCACAATGATACACTATGCCCAGGGAATCGAGAAAATTTTCCTAATCGGAACGGGAATCGAACCCGCCGTCTCCAGATTGGCGATCCATAGCCTTAACCACTAGGCTAACTGGAGACCCTTAGCAATATACTGTACCTTCTAATTAATTACAAGTTTTTCCCGTACATTCCTATAGAATTTCACTAGAGATTTCTCTATCAATACCTCCTAGGATTTCTCTGAAATTACAACTATCCCCGAAATTCGTTTAGGGATTCCTCTAGAGATTTCTATTGGGATTCTTCCAGCTGGAATTCCTTGAAGGAGGCCAAGAGAAGTTCCAGGAGTAATATCATGATTGATTTTTAGAGTAATCCATGAATAAAAACTATAGAGGACCTCCTGGATGAGTCTTAAGAAAAATCCCTGGAAGAATCAAAGGCATTTCTTTAAGCATCCTAGGAAAACTGTCTAGAAGAAGAATCCCAGCAAGAATGCCAGAGAAAATCCCTAGGCAGATTCCTGCAGGTATCACAGTATGAATTTCTGTAGGAGACCTAGGAGGCATTGCTGAAACATTAGAGGCAGCAAAATTCGCGTATGGAATCCCTGGAGGAGTTCCTAGATGAAAGTCAAGGGGGGTTCCAGAAGGAGTTCAATGATAAATATTTGGAGAAATCCCCGGAAAAAAAATCCTTTAGGATTTCCAGGAGGAAACACTGAATGCAAGGCTCCTATGAAGATTGCCTTGGATAATCCCAGCAAGTTTTTGAATTAATCCCAGGAGAAATTCTTAGAAGAATCCCTAGAAGAGTTCCGGGAGGTATTTCAGTAAGAATTTGTGGAGGACTCCTAGGAGCAATTTCTGGAAGAACCACAGCATTAATAGCTTGATAAATCTAGCTGAAATTCCTGAAGGAAGACCATGAAAAATTTACGAGAGAATCCTTGGATAAAATATCTAGGATAAAAATTCCTGGAGGAATCACCGGAGAGCTCCTGAAGAACTCACAGGAAAAATCTCAGGAGGATTCTGAGATGTATCATTGTAGAAATCTCAGCATAAATCCTAGGAGGAATTGCTGGAGGAAACTATACAGAACATGCCTGGGAGAACCCAAAGAAAAAAATCCTTAGAATACCTAGTCCCTGCAAGAACCGGTAAAGGTATTTTGGAAGAATTTATAGCGAAGGCCCTGAATGAATTGCAGGAGCAATTACTGAAGGAATCTCAGGAAGATTTCCCGGAAGAATTCCAGCCACAATGCTAGGATAAGTTCGTATAGGAATCACTACAAGAATTTCTGGACGTATCATAGTAAGAATTTCTGGAGGAATTGCTGGAAGAACCGCAGGTATCCTTGGAGGAAGGCCAAAAGGAGTTTATGCAGGAGTTTCTGGCGGAATCTTTGGACAAAATCTCTGCAGAAATTCCTGGATGAGTCTTCAGAGAAATCCGTGGAAGAACAATCAAAAAAAAATTTGCAAGAATTCTAGGAAATTTGCCTGGAAAGATCCCAGCAAAAAGCCAGGAGATAGCTCTAGAAGAATCCATAGCATAATTTCTAAGTTCCACAGTTAGAAAACCGCAGAAATGCCGAAGGAATCCTAAAAGTAGTTCCTCTAACAAATGCCTGGAGGAATACCTACAGTTCTCTTTGAAAGTATACTGGAGTTATCCCTGATGGAATCGCAGGAGGAATGTCAGGAGGATTTCCCGAAAGTATTACAGCAAGTAAGTATGCCATCAGAATTTCCTTAGAAGTATTTCTGAAGGAGTCCTAATGGGAATTGCATGAAGAATTCCAGCTGGAGTTCACGGAGGAAGGTCAATAGAAGTTCCTGGAGAAATCCCCTGGAAATACTTTGGAAGAATCATCGAAGGGATTTTTAGAAAAATCCCAGAGAGATTTTCCGGAAGAATTTCTGGAACTTCCCTAGTAGAATACCTAAAGGTAACTCAGTGAGAGTTTTTGGAGGATTTCTAAGAGAAATTGCTGCATTGTGGGCTTCGTGGCCGCTAACCGCACACGTCAGTCGTCTAGGCGTTTCGTAAGCCTCGGAGTGCGGGTTCGATTCCCGCTCCAGTCGGGGAATACGTTTCGTCAAACGGAAAATTTTTCATTCACACTTAAATTTAGAAATTGATCTCGGTAAACGGTTTACCGAGAATCCAACAGCTGATATCTCGGTAAAATATTTACTGATTCTTGGTAAAAATTTTACCGGGATTGCGGTAAAGCCTTACCGGGTCTCGGTGAACTTTGCCGAGATCTCGGTAAAAGTTGGATTACCGATATCTCGGCAAAGTTTTAACGACATCTCGGTTAAACTTTTACCCAGATTCAGTAAAAATTATTACCGGATTCTCGGCTGTTGGATTCACGGCAATCCGTTTGCTGAGGTCGGCGATTTAATTTATGTGTGTTGGGCCACTGGGTGTTATATGTGTTGTCCGTTGTCTCGTGTTAGTGTAATGTTCAGTCTTTGCAGCCTCTGGCTGAAGACGGTGTAATGTAATTTTGAAAAGAATCGCAGCAGGAGTTGCTTGGGGAATCATAGTCACAATTCCCGGAGAAAGGCCAATATAAGCTCCTGGAGGAATTCCATGAGAAATTCCTGGAAGAATCTATGAATAAAATCTCTAAAGGAATTCCTGAAAGAATCACCGGAGAAACTTCTGAAAGGATCCCAGGAAGATTGCCTTGAATAATCCCGCCAGGAATTTCTGAAGGAATCCCAATAGAAATTTTTAAAAGAATCCCTATAAGAGTTCCGAGAAGTATCAAAGTAAGAATTTGCAAAGAAATCCTAGGAGAAATTACTGGATTAATCTCTGCAGAAATTTCTAGAATGTAAAACCCCATCAGGACTGCCTGGAGAATCCTAAGGGAAGTTTATTGAAAGAAAAATCGGTAGCAATCCATAAGGAAACCTAGAGAAATCACTGTATGAATAGGTAGAGATATTTCTGAAGAAATCCATAGAGAAGTCTGTTAATTGTTCTTAGCAATATCCAAAACGCCAAAACTAACAACAAGTACACAAGTAATTCCGGGTTTGCTTAAGTTTGAAATGTGCCATTAATAAATATTAGAATTATTGTGTTAAGTTTTAAATTTTAGGTGTCTGTCAAGAAAAAATTCTAGGGGGTGCCAAATTTGTTCTAGGGGGTGCCAGGCACCCCTGGAACCCCCCCTAGCTACGCCACTGACCCCATCTTGAATCGTCTTTGAAGCCCCTTAAAATGTCTCTGAAATCTCCGTAGTCAAATATTGAACGCCATTAAAAGCTTTCTGAAAGGCCCCTGAAGCCCCTTGGGACCCCATTTTATTGGGCTCGCTGTGAACTTCCTGGAAATTCCCTTGGCCCCATCTCAAATGCCTAGGAACAGGACCTCTTTTCGCGATCTAAGTTTTCTCATTTAAATCAGTCTTGATTTAATTTATGGACAAAACTTTCTCTTTTTATACACGTTTTAATTTATGCACCCCCAGCCCATGGCAGGTTCCAGTGTATCGATTAACTTCAACTCGTCAGTGTTGATCAAGAGAGCGTCACGCTTTTCTCGTTCACTGGCAACTGCTCTACACGATCTCTTCTTTTGATCCTACATCTTGCAGCTGTCCACTAGAGTTTAAGGGGGGGGGGGGGGCTGTCTCTGGCCCACCTTAGCTTGTGGTAGTTGATGACCCACAAAAGATCGGAGCCCCCTGCTCTGTGCCATCGGGGACGGATCGGCCTTCTCAGGCCTACACGGTGTTCAATAAGTTCGGATACACAGTAAAATTGAATTTATTTCCCATCTGTAATTCAGTTTTCCAAAGTGGATGTATTAATTGAAAGCTCACATAATACTGATCAAATACAGTATATGTTTTGAAATAAACTGTCCTTTATCCTTTTGTAATAATTGCAAATGTGTCTCAAGTTCCTTTTGGCCGGCACGCACGTCTGTCATTGGTATTTCGTCTAGCAACTATGGCCATACGAAATAATCTATAAGATTCAGATTGGGTGAAATACGGACTCATTTTATTTTGATCTTTAAAATTGCTAAAATTGCCGCTGTACCAGGTTTAATGATTTTTGTTTTGTCAAAAAGCAAGGCTGCGTTATATCTAAGTTTAATCCATAGTTATCTTTTCCAAAACTTGATTATATCCCTATTGTTGCAAATTTGAACCAAAATTGGCTTTATATAATGTTTTTATGCCTTTTTTCATAGATTTAAGCACATTTTGACTAAACTTGCAAATTTATCACCATATCATCACTGAAATAGCAGTGTAAAGGTTTTGTCTATTAATTTAGTTATTTTAATATAGTATAGTGAGATGTAAACTCAAAAGTCAACGTTTTAGACTTCTGTAGCTTGAGCAACTTATCGAAATTTATTCCAGCGTGCCGGAGCTAACAAACTTTAGATCCATCTAAGGCTTATAAAAAAAAGTAGAAAAAAACTTTATTCAAAACCATATGCTATATTTGATCAGTGTTATATGACCTTTCAATAAATACATTTACTTTGAAAATCTGAATTACAGATATGAAATTAATTGAAGTTATATGGTGTATCCGAACTTATTGGACACCCTGTATTCTACCCAGTCTTGAGGGACACCTGCTGGGTCCAAACTCAAGGGCTGTGTTGCCCTTTTGATCCGGGATTAACACTTTTCTGGCGTACAGCGTACGTCCCTGTAGAGGACTGCTGGAGTACAAAACAAAAAAAAAACAGCCATCAATAATTACACAGTCGAGAATACCGTCTGTTACGGGGAACAAAGTCTATGGAACAGTTGTTTCAATGAGGAATACATAGGCGCTTTGTAAACGAAAAAAAACAAGTGGAAGCAGCAAATCCGTCTTGATTAAAAGAAAATACGCTGCCTGGAAGAAACGGTGTACGAGAAAATGATACAAGAAACACGAACGCAATGGCGTTCCGCGAGTCAAAAGGTACAGGAATAAGAGCGGAAGTATCTTAGCGGATGGACGTGAGGTGATTGAAAGGTGAATGCAGCACTTTGATGAGCAGCTGAAGAAAGAAAGTAGGCACGGTTAACCATGACAGTAGAGGTAACGATTAGGTAAGTGTATTTAGCAGAGAACGGGAATGAACCAACTTTCCCACTGGGGAGTTAAGGATGCCATGTACCAGTTCAAAAACAAACAAAACTATTGGTAAACGAAGAGTGCAGAACGGTTTTGGAGGAGAAGAACGCAGCGAGGGCGGTAATGCTGCAACAAGAGACCCGGCAGAAGCTGGAACGTTACAAACAGAAGCGGAAACAGCAGACTCGCCTCTTTCGGGAGAAAAAGCGCCGCCTTTAAGAAGCGGAGTGTGAAGAAATGGAACTGCTGTGCCGTTCCCAAGAAACACGGAAGTTCTATCAGAAGCTCAACGCATCCTACAATGGCTTCGTGCCGTGAGCCTAAATATACAGGGATAAAGACGGAGGCCTCTTGATGGACGGGCGTGAGGTGATCGAAAGGTGGAAAAAGCACTTCGTTCAGCACCTGAATGGCGTGGAGAACGTAGGCACGGCAGACCACTGCAATGGAGGAAACGACGAAGCAAGTGCAGCGGAGGATGGAAATAAACCAACTCCCACGCTGAGGGAAGTTAAGGATGCCATTCACCAGCTCTAAACCAACAAAGCAGCTGGTAAGGATGGTATAGCAGCTGAAAACATCAAGATGTTCCCAGAAAAGTTGGCCATCAACTTTTGGAACGGTGGCAACATTTGGAACGGTGGCAGAGCTGTACACCTGCCTGAAACGCGTAGCAGCCAAGGTCGGACTGGTGGTGAATGCCTCAAAAACAAAGTACATGCTGGTAGGCGGAACCGAACACGACCGGATCCGTCTGGGTAGTAGTGTTACGATAGACGGGGATACTTTCGAGGTGGTTGAGGAATTCGTCTACCTCGGATCCTTACTGACGGCTGACAACAACGTGAGCCGTGAAATTCGGAGGCGCATCATCAGCGGAAGTCGGGCCTACTACGGGCTTCAGAAGAAGCTGTGGTCGAAAAAGATTCAACCACGCACCAAATGCACCATGTACAAAATGCTAATAAGACCGGGGTGGTCCTCTACGGGCACGAGACATGGACCATGCTCGAGGAGGACCTGCAAGCACTCGGAGTTTTCGAGCGACGCATGCTAAGGACGATCTTCGGCGATGTGCAGGAGAATGGTGTGTGGCGGAGAAGGATGAACCACGAGCTCGCTGCACTTTACGGTGAACCCAGCATCCAGAAGGTGGCCAAAGCCGGAAGGATACGGTGGGCAGGGCATGTTGCAAGAATGCCGGACAACAACCCTGCAAAGCTGGTGTTTGCTACTGATCCGGTTGGCACAAAAACGCGTAGAGCGCAGAGAGCACGATGGACGGACCAGGTGGAGCGTGATTTGGCGAGCATTGGGCGCGACCGAGGATGGAGAGCGGCAGTCACAAACCGAGTATTGTGGCGTACTATTGTTGATTATGTCTTGTCGTAAATGTGATGTTGAACAAATAAATTTAATGTATGTATGGTAAAGGTGGTATCGCAGCTGAACTCATGGAGATGGACCAGGATAAGTTACCCATCTTTGAACCATTATTGCCAATGTCGGCATCCCATGCTATTGAAGGACAATCAGCGTATAATATTAGAATGCTTTATGATTTTGAAACAAAAGGAATTTAACCTCAATAACAAATTGATGAAACAATCTGCCCCCGATTCGAACAATGGAACCCATTTAGCAGAAACATCTGTCCCTTTGCTCCAATCCTACCCTTTTCTCCCTTTCTGAAGTCAACCAATAATTTCCCTTCGGCAAATATTTCTATCCGTACCCTCTTCCACCTTTCGTTGTTGCGTCGATTCGATGACAACAGCCAGTAGCAGCAGCAGCATCACTAATGAAAACCGGAATGCTCGCCCTCGGGGCAATAAGGATCAGTTTCAACCGTCAACGAACGGTTTGTCAACCACCACCCCCTCTCAACAGCTCCTCTCCGCCGCCATCGGGGGGCTATCGTTGCCGGCAAATCTTGCATTCCGAGAAAATCTTACCGAAAACCGGACCTTCGTCTCGGGGAAAATATGGGCCCCCGGAGGGAAACCCCCGGTATTTACTTACCGAAAGGAAACTGCTCCACTTTGGGCTTTGTTTTATGAACTGGCGAAAACATTCCAAATCGCAGGGATTGACTTTCCCTACGGAGGACCGCGCACTTTTGCAAATCTCAGCTCAGCCCAGCCCAGGACGGCCGGCTGTTTGGAGTGAGGGGGTTTCTGGAAGGATTTTACGGCCCCATGCAAAGTGGATTGAATTGATAAGAAGAGCGAGCAACATTTTCTTCGGTCCTCTCGAAAGGGTGTCTTATGAAGTCGTAACAAATTTGCTCTGTATGGCAAGATTTTAGACGGATTAGATGAGGTTTTCCCGGAAACTGGTATCTCCGAATATGATTTTCCAAAAGATTTAACTCCGAGGAAAATGTTTTCAGGAAAAGTGCATAAAATTCTGTTTTCGACTGCGAAGGGATTCAACTTAAAAATGGCTTTCCAGTCTGAGCAAAATTCCAACATATGTAAAAAAATGTAAAGTGTCATGTTAAACTTCTATTTTTTCCGATGTTTCTCGGTCATATTCGGGACCAGTGCTGTAAATGTCATTTTGACATATGTAAATTCAACCGCATCAAGCTCATTTTAGAAGCTTAACCTGAGAATATGAAAAATTTGTGTGGCTGGACCAGTTCTGCAATAAAGTCACGGAAACCCCGATAATTTTCGAATATTTAAAATAAATGTCACGGACTACCTTCGAAAAATGATATTCATGGTGAATATCATTTTATAGAGTTTACAAAAATATCTACAAAAATTGCTAACCATCTGGGAAAACTAAAGAAACTTAAAAAATACATGGAATTATTGAAAGTTCCTTAAATCCTTGGAGGTACTTTTACGGAACTATAAGAAGATATTTCAATGTGTTGTATTGAAATGCGCATACCTTTCGTTTGATGCCTTTTATGAACTTTTGCACAGAGTCACCCGAAAAAGAAATTGCAACATTTCGTTACATATTTGCGCTTGATTTAGCTTGAATTCCGAATCATCGTATACCGAGCAGAAAAAAATAGCTGAAGAATACCAAACTCAGGTATGGAAGAGAGAATACCTACAACCTGAATAAGATAAGTATTAAGAAGCCCTGCATAAGAGGTAAAATACCTAAAATAATAACTGGTGTGTATTTTGCACATAGTACGCAATTAATGACATCAGGTATGGAAAAACCCAAATAATAATCGGCGATTTGTCCATACAAATAACGAAATTTCCGTAATTGAATAATACCTCAAGCAGTCCTCAACACCAAACCAATAAATCGTTGAGGTATTTCATCAATACCTGCAAAATACCAAAATAAGTTATTTTAAATAGCTGAGCAACCAACCAATACCTTGTCCTGGTATGATACCCCGAGCAGAAGGGAATAACAACAGCATAAGAAAATGTGTTATTTTGATAAAATAACTGAGTAATGAAATAAGTTATTTTCATGTTATTAACATGACGAATTATGTTATAAACTTGGCTGTCATAAGCGACAAAATAACAAACATCATAACAAAAAACCCTAATTAATCCACCTAGCGGTGATGGTGCCTTTCTCGTGCTTTAAAATATCCTTTCAACAAAACTCAAGCAACGTGTTGATGACATTGACATATATACAAAATGAAAACTGCTTGCTAAATCTTCTCAATATGGATACATTTTATATTAGCATAACATCCATCCGGTCATCATTCTTTGACTCCGGATATCCACCCCAACTAAACTAAGCGCCATCTTGAACATTGAGACACCATCTTGGATGTTCTGGTATTCATTTTTGGACTCTGCACCTAAAATTACATAAAATAGTCACCGTATTGAATTTTGGCATGTCGTTTATGATTTTCTGGTTACCAGTTTTGGACGAAGACCGGCATTCTTCCCCATTCAAACTATAGGCATATTGCAGACCTTGTGAAAAAGCGCACAGCTTGGGTTTTCTGATTACAAATTTTGAATTCTGGACATATTTCCATACAAAATATGCCCATAATGCAAGAATTTAAAATCCTCTCAAATAGGCGCTAACTTGGTCATTATCTTGGATTTTGGACCGCTATCTTGGATACTCTGGTGGACTCCGAACATATTTGCCGTACCAAATACACTTATTTTACATAGTTTTAGAGCTCAAAATTCATTAAAACATTCTGTTGACGCGATCAAATTCTTATTTTTCTATTCAACGTTGACCCATCTTGCTATAAATTTACACCTTAGGAATCTGGAATGCTACGATTTGATGAGATCGCTTTAGTTTTGTCTATATTTTGTTCTCTTTCATACATGAGAACTTAGACCTATTCGTCACTGTTGTTCATACCTAACGTTTATCAGGCTATTAAACAAAGACACGATTTATTTTTCACATGAACGTTGGTTCTGCTACACTACATCTAGTCTGCAATGTGATCTAAGGCTATTTTCTTGCTAACCGTTCATTAGATTATCAAAAAATCTGCGATCTGATATGTCGTATGTATGGGTTTGGTTCATTTTTATATTTGGTAGTTTCCGGTGGTATACCCGGATCTGGTTCCATGACACTACCGGTTGTCCCAATTATGTGTGAGATTATTTTATTGCTAATTCTTCACCTTTACCTAATCACCGCGATTTGATATATTGCATGTATGGGTTTGATTCACTTTTCCTTTTAACTACTTTCGAAGTCACAGCTGAACCCGCAACACTACCGGGAATCTAATGTGGTCTGACCCTATTTTTCCATCAGGTTGTCGACAAGTCGTGATCGTGATTTGATGTACCGCATCCATGGGTTTGATTGAATTTTACATTTTACTACCCGGATCTGATTCCGGGTAACTACCGGCTGAACCAAATATGGTCTGACACTATTGTCTTGTTAACTGTTCATCGGTTAACCAAAAATGTTACAAATTGAAGGTGTCACATGCAGGGTTTGACAATTTCAACGGGACTCCGGAACACTACCAGTTGTCTCTAGTGTGATCTAAGGCTATTTTCTTGCTAACTGTTCATCAGATTATCGCAAAATCCACGATTTGATGTGTCACATGCCTGGATTTGGTTTACTTTTACATGTGGCCTCTTCCGGCCACTCAAAACCGATTCCGAAACACTTGCTGGCCGTTCATTAGGTAATCGAAAAAGCTGCTATTTGATGTGATGCATGCACGGGTTTGTTTCTCTTTCAGATTTGACCACTTCGGCGGGAACCCCGGAACCGGTTCCGGAACACTACTGGTTCAGATATGGTCTGAGATGATTTTCCTGCTCATTGTCCATCAGGTAATCGAAAATTCCGTGGTTTGATGTGTCGCATGCATGGGTTTGGTTCAATTGTATGTTTTGCCATTTCCAGCGGGACGCCTAGAACCGGTTCCGGAACACTACCGGTTCAGATATGGTCTGAGATAATTTTCCTGCTCATTGTCCATCGAGTCATCGAAAATTCCGTGGTTTGATGTGTCACATGTATGGGTTTGGTTCAATTGTATATTTGGCCACTTCCAGCGGGACGACTAGAACCGGTTCCGGAACACTACCGGTTCAGATATGGTCTAAGATGACTTTCCTGCTCATTGTCCATCGGGTCATCGAAAATGCCGTGGTTTGATGTGTCGCATGCATGGGTTTGGTTCACTTTGATATTTGGCAACTTCCGGCGGGACACCCGGAACCGATTCCGGAACACTACCGGTTCAGATATGGTCTGAGATTATTTTTCTGCTTATCGCTCATCAGGTTATCGAAAATGCCATGGTTTGATGTTTCGCATGCATAGGTTTGATGCATTTTCATATCTGGTCCCTTCCTGGGGTACCGTTCCGGAACACCTAAATGGCCATGTCTCCGGAACGGCTGAACCGATCCGAACCATTTTCAATAGGAAACAATGGGACCAGATTCCCCGTCGAATGAACCATCGGTCGTTAAAATCGGTTGAGATTTAATTAAAAAAAGTGACGTGAGTTTTTTTGTCCACATATATACACACATACACACATACACACACACACAAACACACACATACATACACACATACATACACACACACAGACATCCCCTCAATTCGTCGAGCTGAGTTTTAGTCATTTTTAGAGTGAACAAATAGCCTTTCCAGTACATTTAGTGTACGAGAAAGGCAAAAATGTTCTTGGAAGACCAATTTAATAACATGTTTTGTTATTTCGATAACAACATAATATCAATGAAATTGGGAAATATTTCAATAACAAATGTTGTTATTTTAAAGTTATTGAAAACAATCCGAAAGCTAAATTAGTTATGATATCATGCTAGGGTCTTCTACCATTTGGGCAGGTGTACCTATTTTTGGTACTTGCCGCTGTAATTAAATCAATTTTATAACGAATTGGCACACGATGAGTTACGTACAGTATCTAACCCTATACAAAAATTCAAATTAATTGGTTTGAAATTGACTTATTTATAGCATCAAATGTCCAAAATAATTACACCTGCCCAAATGGTATAAGGCCCTATATGAATAACAAAACAAGCATTTAGAGCATTTCAATAATCATTACTAGTTATTGTATAAAATGAATTGAAACTTACACAACGAACAATACAAGATGAAAAAAATCTAATAATACAAAATGTACAAAGCATGGCTCGCTCAGTGTGCCCCACCCAGAAGTTGGTCAACTAACAAATTACAATGTTAAAACCTGTTGTTGTTGTGCTATTGTTTATTTAATATTTGTACACTCTCAATAGTATAATAATAACTAAATTTGTTCCATAACAAAACATATGATTTAAATATTATTTTATGGGTGTATATTAATAGCTTGATCATAACAAAATAAAATGGTCGAACAAAACATGTTATGGAAAATTAATGCCTTGATAAGTTAATAATAACACAACAAGATATAAAAACAGATTATGTGATTTGACAGTTATTAGTTTGATATTCCCCTCTGCTCGGGACCTGACTTTGGTTTGCTGTTGGAATGTGTGAGTTATTTGTTCTGTCTCGGGATTCGCCGAATCAAAACCTTGTTGATTTGTATTCTACTTGAACCCATACTTTCATCTACCAATTCTGAACCAATTTTCAATAATTGGAAGATGCCATATCAGGTCTGAACTTCACCCAACCGTCGTTTTTCTGAATGAAAGGCGTCAGACGTTTTATTCGACACTATTATTTGGTTTGATTGGCTTTTATCGGTTATTCGACATTCTAAAACGTTAATTTGCCCGTTTAAGTATCAGTCGTGATTTTCTGACCGCATCTACGCATTATCTATCACTCAAGAAACTTTCTTCGAGAACTTCAACAAAGGTTTCGCTCTAAATGTTTAAAACCATTTCTTTCTTGCGATGGTTAATAAAACACTAGTGCCAATTCTACGGTATTCAACATCTTATTATATGTTTTTTTTTATTGTCGTACAAATTGGGCCGAAGGGTCTCAGATTTTCATGAAACTTTTTCCACAGGCAGAACTCATGGATATATGAACAAAAAAAAAATGAGTAAAATTCAGGGTCGCCTATTTTCCCGGAAAACTCAAGTGTATTTTTTTTGTTTTCCCCTGATACCACTTACTTTGAAAAATCATATTTCAAGAACGAAGCATCGTAGAAGCAGTGTTTTTTTAGAACATGAAAGCAGATTTTCTCAGAAATAAAAAAAATATATGAACTGGAAAAAGTTTTCCACAAAATTTACCACAGTTGAGAAAATTTGTAAAGAAAATCCAGAAAAACTTCGCCCGAACTCGTGGAAAATTAAAAAAAAATATTTTTGAGAAGGTTCTTTCATAAGCTTTAATCGTTGAAATTTTTGGAATGCACATTTTTTCGTTTTTGAGTTATGGCCAATTTTGTTGAAAAACATCCATATGTGCCATATAAGTCTTTTCTTTTAAAAATCATAACTCAAGAACGAAGCATCGTAGAAAAAAAGTTTTTCAATGAGTTTTTTAATGGACATTTTTTCAGCAAAATTGGTCATTTCTCTAAAACGAAAATAAGTGCATGCCAAAAAATTCAGCGACTAAAGCTTATGAAATAACCCATTCAAAAATATTTTCTTGAAAATTTTCCGCGAGTTCAGGCGTAGTTTTTCCGGTTTTTCTTTACGAATTTTCTCAACTGTGAAGCATTTTGTGGAAAACTTTTTGCAGTTTATATTATTTTTGGATTTCTGAGAAAATTTGCTTTAATTTAGTAGTGTTAGGGAAAACAAAAATTTTCCACTTGAGTTTTCCGGGAAAATAGGCAACACTGAGTTTTTCTCATTTTTTTTTGTTCATATGTCCATGAGCTCTGCCTGTGGAAAAAGTTTCATGAAAATCTGAGACCCTTCGACTCAAACTCGTACGGGAATAAAAAAATGTCCTAATAGCCAGTATAGCCGCGCATCATGTCTGGACTTTGTCTACTTTTTTGTGCAAAACTAGTTTGCGCACGTGTTTTACGCCATTTCTTTTATTGAAAGAGAGTGCATACCATATGTTTATCGTTGCTCAAATACATTAGTTTTCATATAAAAGTATACACAGAGAAGACTGCATTACGGCACTTCAGATGATTAAGGACTGTATCGGAAATTAACTATAAACGTTCACCACTGCCTAAAAAATATTCTATTTGAAATAAACATAATTTTATTTTTGAAGATACTATATAAATCTGTAAAATAAAGAATGGCAGTTCTGATTTTCAAAAAATAATCATTTAACTTGGACTTTAATCTCAAAGATTGCACATATGTTTTTTCTCATATTTTTGCGCAAATATATTCTTTTTTATTTATAGAATGCTCATGATATAGGAAAATTATTTTTATCAAGAAAAATTTTCTCCGTGGTTTGGCACAATTTTTAAAAATGAAAAAATGGCCATTTTTCTAGGAACTCTTGAGAATAATAACGGAGTGTAGAATTAGCATTTAAGTTAAAATACACATTCATAAAAAAAAGAATAATATCGCAAATAAAAAATACATAAAGTTAAGAATTCGCATTTTTTTTTCAATTGGGCATGAACTTAAAATTATTGAAGAGGTAGTTTTACCAGAGAACGGAATTTTACAACCTCTGAACATACTTAAAACTGAGCGTCAAAGTACGACCAAAAAGTAGGTGTTTTTTAGGGAAAGAACATTTTCGACATGTTGGAGATTTTTCTATCCAAAATAAGAATTTCAAAAGTCGGTATTGAGTGATATGTTATGTGTATATAACTGCTAGTTATAATAATAATTTTCCAGATTTTTCCCCGTACAATTTTTTTTCGCTACACACTATTCAAACGTTAAAAAAATTAAAAAAAAATGCATTTTGTGCAGATTGTTATTTTGTGTAGTGTTCGCATAGAACCTTATTTTCAATAAAACTAAACATTTCCAATTTTTTTCAAGCTGTTCTAAGCTTAACTATATTGTGAAGATTTCATAGAAGAACTGGAATAAAAATACCAACCGTGCTTCGAGATAAATCATTTTGAACGTTTATAGCTAATTTCCGATACACTCCTTACTTTTCGTATATTCTATACCCAAGGATTTTAATTAAAATTTTCACGAAATTTTTCGAAAGATATTGACAAAAACTTTGTAACAATTTGTAAAGATTTTTTCCTCAAAAACATTTCCCAAGAAACTTCCGGAAGGGATCGAGGCGTTAATGGACGAATTTTATGAAAAAGAAATAAAAAAGTATCCTAAAAATATTGTGATAGTGTATTTAGACAGTTTTATTTTTTTCTGAAATACTTCTGAACAAACTCCCGCGAAAAATCAAAAAAATTGGGAAATCTTTGATAAGAATTTCTGAAATTTTTTAAAAAATGTAAGCTAGTCTTGAAATATTCATGGAGAAACTTCTTTAGCCCCCCTAGGATGTTACGTTCAACGCACCATGATGGCGTTGTGCTATTTCAGCGAGCTTGTCTGGATCATATTGACCCTAACATCCTACTAGGGTTTGTTTGAACAACTTTTGGAAAAAAAAATCTTTAAAAAAAGTTGGAAAGATTTTGAGGAAATCTCAAGAGAATTTTTTGAAGAGTCCTTGGAGAAATCTACGCAAGAATTTTGCTAGGGAATTTTTAATTTAAAATATACGGGATGTTCTGGAAGAGAAGGAGAATTTATGGGAGTATTTAATGGGTTCTTTTTAAGTGTTTGAGCTTTCAAATTAATTACAGAGGAATTTTGATTTCATTTTTCCCGGAAGAGTTTTTCTTGAAAATTTTTTGGAAGGAATTGTTAAATTCTCAAAGGGTTTTATAGAGATTTTTTTTTTAGAAATCGAAACTCCTTGAGGAATTTATGGAAGAACTCCTAGAGATTTTGAAGACATTTTGGAAACCTACTAGGCCTTACTACTGGAAGAATTACTATGAAGGTTATTTGAGTTTTTGAGATTTTTGAAAGAAAATGATTGAGTTATCATTCTGATTTTTCTGGGGCATTATTGATTTTTTAAAGAAATTTTTGAACAATTCTTAAAAAAAATCCCAGCACAGAAAAAAAGCTAAGAAAACAAATCACACGAGAATCCCTTGAGAATTTTTTAAAGTATCTTTTTATGAATTTCCTGAGGAGTTCCTCGAATAATTTACGGGAAAATAATGACATATACAGGAATTTCTGGTGAAAATGCTAGACTAACACTTGAAAAGGGCGTAACAACCATTACGAGTTTCTGCTTTTCCTCCTGAGCGTACGTCCCATTATTCATGTAGTCCCTGACCAGTAAGAGGCAGGGCAGCCTCCCCTCTATCTTATAATGGGATAAGCTTGATTAAATAAATTGAAATACACTTGGGATGGACGAAAGAAGTTAAGGCGTGCAATGGTTGTTCCGCCCTTTTCGCATGTTGGTCTAGGTCTTAAGAACTCGAAAAGGATTTTTATAGGATTAGAGGATTAGAAGATTTTAAAAAGATCTTCTTAGAAAAATCACGAAAAATTAGAATATTTGCTCCAAGAAATTTTGCGGGAACTATTCCTCAATTTTTCAACTTTCCACTGAAAATTTATGGAAAAGTACCAAAAGGATTTTTCAAGATTTTCCTTGATGAGTTTTTGGAATAATTGAAAAGTTCTGGTGGATATTCTTTAATTATTTTCAATTGAAATTTATTAAGAAATTCCCACAGAAATTCCTATTAACCGTCTTCGTGTATAAGGGTTATTTTTGGATCTAACTGTGCACTACTTCAACGAGCTGCTCCCATCGGACTGCATGAGGATGGTTTAAGTTTCTTTTAGAATTCTGGAGGAATTATGAAGAATAAGGAATGGGTATGAAGAATTTTTAAAGGAATTATTGAAAGACGAAAACATGGTGGGGTTTGTGCAAACTTTTTGAAGTATTCCGATTGTTCCGTTCGACAGCAGTCAAACTGAAGAAGCATCTAGCAGTGGCAGCCACACATCTGCACCACGAGAGCTCCGCCCATCCAACCAGCGACGAACGAACGACGACGACGAAGCGAGTGCTGAACAGCAAAGCGACGACAATAAAATCAACAGCCAAACAGCGACCAGCGTCAGTAATTTTTCATCGTTCGTCGAAGCAACAACACAGCAGCGCGAAGCAGACCCGAAGAGAGCCGTAGCACGCGCAGACCGCATGAGACAGCAAGCAGAGCCGACCGACGCGACGGTGCGCCAATAGCGTGATCGGCGCGTGGCCCCACCACCTCGTGCGGGCTATAAATATAGTGCGCATCGTGGCAGCAGCATCAGTTTTCTGCGAACCACCGAAGAGTGTACATCAAAGTTAAGTGGAGAGAAATGAATAATATAGAGTAGTTTAAGTAACGTTGAGCACATAGTGGCTGAGGTGCGATGCAAAGAGATAAGAGATCGGATAAGCGTCGAAGCACACTCTGTGGAAACTATATGCAGAACGCATGAACCGTACATAGTAGATGAGTTGCGATGAGTGTGGAGATGCGATGGAGCTGCTTCGACGCATGTGAACGCAAGAGAACGCAAGAGAATGCTTTTCGGGTATGGATTTTATGATTGCGCTCGTTGTGTATGTAAAGCAATGCGGATTTAATGTGCTGGGAATGCTAGTAGGTAATATAAAATGCGTTAATATGTTGTTGTTTTTAAACATAACTCAATGCTTTTTCACATTATATGCATTTTGAAAGACCAGACGTTATATATATTTATCATACTGTCTATCGATCACCATGTAAAATAACATATTTCATTGCACATAAAATAGTATTTTATCCTATCATTTAAGTTTTTTTACAGCATAATTTTGTTATTATATTTGTATAAGAGAACACTTTTTTCTCTGTTCAGGATTTGAATCAAGTGATCAAATGTTTGATATGGTCGTTTGTTCAGTGCATGTTATTCATGTGCAAGATATAATGTTTAAGGTTTTATGGTATTCAACTTAATTGCTAAAAGGATTCTGATTAAAAAGTTCTGCTTTTTTCTTTGTCAGGCAAAACTAGATCCCTTAACGAAAAGAGTGTGACATCGATTTCGATTGATACTCTTTTACCTAATATACGGGGTGTTAGGTTAGTGAGTTCAAACTTTTTAAAGGGTGATAATGGACCATAAATGATGAAAACAATTGTTCTACGCATATGGTCAAATCTCAACCGTTACGTAGATATTGAACTTTCCATGTTGTTGATTATTATTGCATGACCTGGCTATAACTTTCAAATGGCCACAACTTTTCCCAAGAAAGAATTTTGAATTATTACGTATTTTTCAAAGATAATTGACAAAAACAAATTAAAACACACTACTTTTGAGCTATATTCCCTAGAAAACTTAGTTATTTAAAAAAAACAATCGATTCAAAGATGCCATTTGATAGAAAATTCATTAATCTTTCGAATAAGGGTGAAAAAACTGCGATAAGTTTGACCATTTGAAAGCTATAGCCAGTTAAGGCAATAATAATCAACAACATGGAAAGTTCAATAAATACTCAACGGTTGAGATTTGACCATATGCATAGAACATTTTTTTTCATCATTTATGGTCCTCTATCACCCTTTAAAAAGTTTGCACTCACGAACCTTACACCCTGTATGATGAATATTGTGTATTGCGACATTTGCACCCATTTAGACTCGACAGGTAAACAAAATAAGTTTGATTAGTGTGAAACTTCGCTGGGAAATGATGATTCAGTGGATTCCCAAATTATCACAGTAGTCTAAACATTAATGAGATACCCAATACTTATTAGAGACATCTTTTCTCGTAGATATCGCCGAAAATTTAGTAATAAAAAAAACCTATACCCTTAAATAATACATACTTGCCGAATTTTTGTTTCTTTTTGCCGTGGTCAGCACAATCAAGTAATGTTTTAATGCCGAAAATCAGTATAACAGTCTCATATTGATTTAAATTGAAATCAACACTAACATACCCCAGTTCGGAAAGTAAAAATATGTGTATACATAAAGACATCGCTCACGCGGATATAATTACATGTTATACATTCTTTTCTCAAATAATTAATTCGATAATCTCAATCTTGTACAGTTACACCAGATTTTTTTTTGAACTGGTCGGTTTTTGCTATTGCAACAGAATCAAAACTGACTAAGTTATAGCAAAAAAAAACGGCCCGCGCAAAACATAAAGCGGGTGCATTTTATCTTTCCGCTCTTATAGGTGAAACGATCATTTCACTACCCACATCCAAAAAAGCTCTTCCACATACAAGCGACTTCATCGATCAAATCACGCGAGTCGTTGATGCGCACGAAATAGGCGAAAAAGGATGTGAAAACAACATGCGCACCCTCATTGAAAACCTCATGCACTATGGCCTATCAAACATCCCTCTTCTCATCTCATAACTTATCGCATCCGATCGCATCTCACCTTACCGACTATGGTCACAGCCTAAATCTCCTGTGTTTGCATCTGGTCATCGCGCTTCTGAAACATCCCCGATTCCACCAAAAGAGTTGTTCAGAAATAATTTTCCTAGAGTTATTCGGAGCAACGGAGTTGTTCGGAAATTGTTTTCCTCCTCACCAACAGCCTTTATCAAGGCTCAAAGAGTTATCAGGTTGCTGCTAGCGGAAGCTAGTCCAGCTCAACCACCGAGGCTTCATGAGGCGAAGCCCGGCCAACGTGTGGCCATCATCCTGGGAAGGAACGCGAGGGTTCCTGCTCCCACCCGGCTCGGTTCCTGAGCGGAACGCGAGCACCACAACGTAGCCAGCGCAGATACAGTCCACTGCCATCCCGTACATGGATTTGGTCCTTCGAGCCGGATGCTCGAGTGCGAGTGTCCGAATGTGTTATCGACGGTGATCGGTGGTTGGATCGGATGAGTGGTGATTAGAGGCAAACACGGAGAAGTTAGCAAAAGTGATTGAAAGACAAAGACAATAAGTGAACAAGTGACAGTTAGTGAGAACTATAACGAACTAAAGTGAAGTGAACTAAAGCAATTCAGTGAAAATGAAGCACACACCAATGAAGTCGTCCAAGATGGCCAGCTCTAGTGAAGAAGAGCTGAGCACTCTTGTACAGTTGCGTGGCATGGCACAAGGTAACATCACGCGCATCAAGAACATCTTGACCCAAGCCCAAGCGGACCAGGCTGAGCTGCCTTCCGCTCAAGTGAAGGTGTACGTGAAGAAAGTGGAAAGTGCCTACAACGAGTACCATCAGCACCACCAGAAGATAGTGGCGATTCTTCCTTCGAACAAGAAGGAGGAACAGAACGAGAAGTTCCTGCAATTCGAGACGTTGCACGAAGAGGTGTCCATCATGCTCGAGACCCTTCTCGAGGCTCAAGCCGCACCACCTGCGGCCCAACAAGTGCAACCACCGGCGAACCAACAACCGTTGGTCATCCAGCAATCTCTTCCTCGCGCCATCCCCACCTTCGACGGGAGGTACGAGAATTGGGAACGGTTCAAGATCATGTTCCGTGATGCAGTCGACCGTACCAACGAAGCACCTCGAATCAAGCTGTATCACCTTGAGAAGGCCCTCGTCGGTGATGCGGCGGGTATCATTGACGTGAAGACGATTGCCGATGGAAACTACGCCCACGCCTGGGAGTTACTGGAGGAAAGGTTCGAGGATCAGCGACGAATGATCGACATCCATATTGCTGGACTACTCGGTGTGAAGAAACTTTCGAAGGAGGATTTCGGTGAGTTGCGATCCTTGGTCGAGTCTACCACTAGTCACGTGGAAAACTTGAAGTTCCTTGACCAAGAGTTCACCGGCGTCTCTGAGCTCATTGTCGTCCACCTGATCGCACGTGCACTGGATCCTACCACGAAGAAGTTATGGGAGTCGACGATAAAGCGAGGAGAACTCCCAAACTACGAAGACACCATACAGTTCCTGAAAGACCGCGTCTCAGTTCTGGAGAGATGCCGCGATACGGATCAAGAAGCCAAGGCACAGCGTACACGGGCGAAACCAGCTACGAGGAAGCAGGCGTTTCCCAATGCCAACGCAGCGACAGCTCCTCCATCAGCGGATCAGCGGTGCACCATTTGTGATGAAAGCCATGTGACGTACAAGTGCTCTGTGTTCAACGGCTTGAGTGTGAGGGATCGACTGGCCAAAGTCAAACAGAATAACGTGTGCTACAACTGCTTGAGAAGTGGACATAGTGTGAAGAACTGCCCATCGAAGAAGTCGTGCTCCAAGTGCAACAAGCGGCACCACACCCTACTCCATTTCGAAGGTGGTGCAATCTCGTCGCAGCCTGCGAATGAAAATTCAGCGAATGGAGTTCCAGGATCAGCCCAACCGGCGGCGTCGGCTGTCAGACAGCAGTCGGCCGAGAACCAGCCATCAGTGACAGCAGCGCATTCCAACAACTCGGTGAACCCAGCGAGCCAGGTGGTGTTGCTCACTGCCCTTGTCAACGTTATAGACCATCAACAGCGGCCTCATGTGTGCAAAGCCCTGCTAGACTGCGGATCTCAGGTGAGTTTTATCTCCCAATCATTTATCAATACTCTTGGTATTCAAGTGGAAGAAGTAAGGCTGTGACCATAGTGGGTAAGGTGAGATGCGATCGGATGCGATAAGTTATGAGATGAGAAGAGGGATTTTTGATAGGCCATAGTGCATGAGGTTTTCAATGAGGGTGCGCATGTTGTTTTCACATCCATTTTCGCCTATTTCGTGCGCATCAACGACTCGCGTGATTTGATCGATGAAGTCGCTTGTATGTTGAAGCGCTTCTTTGGATGTGGGTAGTGAAATGATCGTTTCATCTATAAGAGCGGAAAGATAAAATGCACCCGCTTTTTGTTTTGCGCGGGCCGTTTTTTGCTATAACTTAGTAGTTTTGATCCTGTTGCAATAGCAAAAACCGACCAGTTCAGAAAAAAAAATCTGGTGTAACTGTACAAGATTGAGATTATTGAATTAATTATTTGAGAAAAGAATGTATAAAATGTAATTGTATTCGCGTGAGCGATGTCTTTATGTATACACATATTTTTACTTTCCAGACTGGGCTATCTGAGTGTTGATTTCAATTTAAATCAATATGAGACTGTTATACTGATTTCCGGCATTAAAACATTTCTTGATTAACAAAAAGCAAAAAGAAACAAAAATTCGGCAAGTGTGTATTATTCAAGGGTATAGGTTTTTTTTATTACAAAATTTTCGGCGATATCTACGAGAAAAGATGTCTCTAATAAGCACACAATATTCATCATATATTATAGGTAAAAGAGTACCAATCGAAATCGATGTCACACTTTTTTCGTTAAGGGATCTATACTGAAAAAAAAAATTGTTGTGGAATCTACCGAATCCGTAGTAAAATTAATAACCGTATTTATGATTCTCAACCGACAACAAAATCTGTTAAGCTCACTGAAATATGATTGGAGTTACAATGCATTGCAGTAAATTCAACTAAAAGCGTAGTCAGCTCAACAACAAAACATTGTAAATTTTTCCTGGACACGCGTTTTACAACACAGTGTGATTGAAAATACAATACTCAGCTGTTTTATGAGATTTATTTTTGGTAATGTTAACTGCACTGCTAGTTAAATTGACAGCGTTTAAGTGGAATTAACTGGAAGTTGTTGTCGGTTGAGAATCATAGGTACGGTTAGTTATTTTACCATGTAATCGGTAGTTCCCACAACAAAATTTATTTCAGTGTAGTTTTGCCTGACAAAGAAAAAAGCAGAACCATTCAATCAGAATCCTTTTAGCAATTAAGTTGAATACCATAAATCTTAAACTTTCTAACTTGCACATGAATAACATGCACTGAACAAACGGCCATATCAAACATTGATCACTTGATTTAAATCCCGAACAGAGAAAATAAAATGTTTTCTTATACACTTATAATAACAAAATTATGATGTAAAAAAACTTTAACGATTTGATGGAATACTATTTTATATGCAATTAAATATGTTATTTTACATGGCGATCGATAGACAGTATAATAAATTTTTATTACGTCTGGTACATCAAAATACAAGTCATGTGAAAAAACATTGAATTATGTTCATAAACAACAACTTATTAACGCATTTTATATTACCTACTAGCATTCCCAAAACATTAAATCCGCATTCCTTTACATACACAACGAGCGCAATCATAAAATCCATACCCGACAAGCGTTCTCTTGCGTTCACATGCGTCGAAGCAGCTCCATCGCATCTTCGCACTCATCGCAACTCATCTACTATGTACGGTTCATGCGTTCTGCATATAGTTTCCACAGAGTGTGCTTCGACGCTTATCCGATCTCTTTTCTCTTTGCATCGCATCTTACTCACTATGTGCTCAACGTAAGTGTCCCGATAACAGGCATAGGCAGTGTAAGGTCGACAATCAGGCAAAAATGTACCATAAACGTCCACTCTAAATGCAGCGATTTCTCCTTCATGTTGAATTGTTTGGTCTCGCCGAAGATTACTGGTCAGGTTCCGTCGGTTAAGATAAATTTGGAGAATTGGGAACTTCCTCAAGGTCTCAGGCTGGCTGATCCATCCTTCCATGAACCTAGCCACGTTGATTTGCTCATTGGAATGGACTGGTTCTATGACATTATGAAACCAGGGTGTTTGAAAATAGACGATAATCTCCCTAGCCTTCACGACTCTAAGCTTGGTTGGTTAGTCGGGGGCAAGTTGCTTGACTGTTCTTCCAATCTTGTGCTGAATTCCTGTGCCGTTCGAGTTGACCCCGTTGAAGAACTAGTGCAGAAATTTTGGGAAGTTGAAGGTGTGTCTTCAGAGGTGGTTCTGTCCAGTGAGGAAGAGCAGTGTGAATCGCAATTCGCATCAACCCATCGTCGAGACGACAGTGGTCGTTTCATCGTTCACCTCCCATTGAAGGACAACGCATCTCAACTATCGGATTCCCGTACCATGGCCTTGCGACGATTTTTCCTGCTGGAGTCTAAACTACAACGTCATTCAGATTTAAAAGCCCAGTATGATGCCTTCATGGACGAGTACGAATCTCTTGGGCACTGCCGGGAGGTCCAAGAACGCGACGATCCTCCTGGAGTTCTGAAGTGGTATCTTCCCCACCATGCCGTCCTCCGCCCATCGAACACAACTACAAAATGCCGGGTGGTATTCGACGCATCTGCAAAGGTGGCCGGATTGTCCCTTAACGATGTTTTGATGACCGGATACAACGTTCAGAGCGATTTATTGTCTATCATCCTACGGTTCCGGAGGTATCGATACGTTATGAGCGCCGATGTAGCCAAAATGTACCGCCAGGTTGCCGTAGATCCCGCTTTCACTCCACTACAACGGATTTTTTGGAGAAAGTCGCCCCAAGACCCACTACGTGTTCTCGAACTAACTACTGTGACGTACGGAACGGCCTCAACCCCTTTCTTGGCCACGCGATCTCTGCTGCAACTTGCACTGGATGGACGAGAAACCTTTCCGCTCGCTTCCGCCGTTGCCGAGAAAAATGTCTACATAGACGATGCTCTTTTTGGTTCCGATGATTTCCTACAAGCATGTGAGCTTCGAGATCAGCTGATAGCCTTGCTCCAGTCCGGTGGAATGCACCTTCACAAGTGGTCATCCAACACTAGTCAGCTCCTATCACCCATTCCCAGTGAAGATCGAGACAGCTGCGCATCTTTCAGCGAAAGTGGCCTCAACGAGGTCATCAAAACCTTGGGATTGATGTGGAATCCTTCCACAGACGAGTTCTTGTTCCGATCATCCCCTTCAGAAAAGGCCAGCAGACCCACCAAGCGTCAAGTCCTGCCCAAGATTGCCAAGATTTACGATCCGCTCGGACTTATTTCTCCAGTGGTGGTACTGGCAAAAATAGTCATGCAGAAATTGTGGATCAGCAAGCTAAATTGGGATGATCCGTTAGACGATACCCTCCTGAACGAGTGGGAGAACTTTCTGATGTCACTGCCAACTTCGGAGCAAATTCGCATTCCACGCCATGTGTTATCGAACAAGGTGGTGCGGTACGAATTGCACGGATTCGCGGACGCGTCCCAGAAGGCGTATGGGGCATGCGTGTATGTTCGCTCAATATTCCCTGATGGCAGCGCATCGACGAAGTTGGTCAGCGCTAAGTCTAAAGTTGCACCGATTTCACCCCTGACAATCCCTCGAAAGGAATTACTAGCAGCCCTTCTTTTGTCAAGATTGATTAGTAAGGTCGAATCAGCGTTGGAGATGAGCTTCAGTTCCATCGTTCTCTGGTCGGATAGTCAAGTTGTATTGGCATGGTTACACAAACCGCTTGGCAATCTCCAAACCTTCGTCCGCCACAGAGTTACAGAGATCACATCGAATACTAGTCACGTTTGGAAATATGTTCGCACGGATCAGAACCCCGCCGATACTGTATCTCGAGGACAGTCTGCAAGAGAGTTAGCTAACAACGAGCAATGGTGGAATGGTCCTCAGTTTTTGTGCTTCGTGGATTACCCAGAAGAGCGGCCACAGTCACTCCAAGATTGCGAAATTCCCGAACTCAGGGTTGAGCTAGCTGCACTGCCGGTCATGAACTACGAAGAATTCCCTGTGTTGACAAAGTTTGCTTCGTTCCGGAAATGCCAACGGATTGTTGCCTACATGCTACGCTTCATTTCGAACGCTCGAAAGAAGCAGGCCGACCGAGTGATGTCCCGGTATCTTACTATTCCTGAACTACGGGCGGCATCAAATTTGATCGTTGGAGCCATTCAGCATCAGGAGTTTGCCAAGGAGATCGAGTGTGTACGAGCAGACGAACCCAACCATCGTCTGAACAATTTGAAACCATTTCTCGACGAGGATTTACTGCGAGTTGGAGGTAGGCTTGGTCAGTCTCAGCTTCCATTCGGAGTGAAACACCAGCTAATATTACCAAGCAACAACCCCATCGTGCACGGTTTGATAAGCGACGTCCATCGAGAGAATCACCATGCCGGAAACTCCATGGTACAATACCTTTTGCGACAACATTTCTGGTTGATCAACGCGAGATCGACAATTCGAAAGGTGCTGAGAACCTGCGTTACCTGCTTCCGGACGAATCCTACCACGATTGATCAGCAGATGGGAAACCTACCATCGTATCGGATTAACCCAGCGCCAGTCTTCGAGAGAGTTGGGCTTGACTTTGCCGGACCAATCTACGTCAAGCAGTCAGTTCGAAAGCCGACTCCGGTAAAGGGCTACATCTGTGTCTTCATCTGTATGGTGACAAAGGCCATGCATCTGGAAGCCGTGGAAGATCTGTCCACAGACTCGTTCCTTGCGGCTTTTCAACGGTTCGTGTCCAGACGAGGATATCCGAAGGAAGTCTTCTCCGATAACGGGACCAATTTCATCGGAGCAAGGTCAGCATTGCAGGAGCTCTATCGGCTTTTCAAGGAGGAGACGACCCAGAACAAGATCTTCGTGTATTGCCAAGCAAAGCAGATCGTTTGGAAGACCATTCCCCCAAGTGCGCCACATTTCGGAGGACTTTGGGAGGCCGGTGTGAAAAGTGTTAAAACAGCGCTCAAAAAGGTTTACCAATCCACCTCCCTAACACTCTCCGGATTATCCACCCTGTTGTGCCAGATTGAAGCAATCCTCAACTCGAGACCACTTTACTCCCAATCTAACGATCCAACGGAACCTGAAGCGTTGACCCCTGGACATTTTATTGCCAACCGTCCACTATTAGCAATTCCCGAACCGTCTGTAGTAGGTATCCCGACCAATCGTTTGTCCCACTGGCAGCACATACAACAGCTTCGCGAACACTTCTGGAAACGATGGTCGAGAGAGTATCTCACCGAATTACAAGTGCGAGGCAAATGGACCAAACAGAAAGCTAACATCCAACCGGGAATGGTTGTTCTCCTGAAGGATGACAATTTGCCCCCACAATGCTGGAATCTGGGCGGAGTAGAAAGGGTACACCCGGGAGCCGATAACCTCGTAAGAGTGGTAGAAGTTCGAACGAAGACTGGTACATTTAGACGACCTATACACAAGCTAGCGCCTTTGCCTATCTTGGACAATGATCCAAGTTTCCAAACTTCCACTTTTTGCCGGGGGGAGAATGTTCCGTTCGACAGCAGTCAAACTGAAGAAGCATCTAGCAGTGGCAGCCACACATCTGCACCACGAGAGCTCCGCCCATCCAACCAGCGACGAACGAACGACGACGACGAAGCGAGTGCTGAACAGCAAAGCGACGACAATAAAATCAACAGCCAAACAGCGACCAGCGTCAGTAATTTTTCATCGTTCGTCGAAGCAACAACACAGCAGCGCGAAGCAGACCCGAAGAGAGCCGTAGCACGCGCAGACCGCATGAGACAGCAAGCAGAGCCGACCGACGCGACGGTGCGCCAATAGCGTGATCGGCGCGTGGCCCCACCACCTCGTGCGGGCTATAAATATAGTGCGCATCGTGGCAGCAGCATCAGTTTTCTGCGAACCACCGAAGAGTGTACATCAAAGTTAAGTGGAGAGAAATGAATAATATAGAGTAGTTTAAGTAAATCTCCTGTGTTTGCATCTGGTCATCGCGCTTCTGAAACATCCCCGATTCCACCAAAAGAGTTGTTCAGAAATAATTTTCCTAGAGTTATTCGGAGCAACGGAGTTGTTCGGAAATTGTTTTCCTCCTCACCAACAGCCTTTATCAAGGCTCAAAGAGTTATCAGGTTGCTGCTAGCGGAAGCTAGTCCAGCTCAACCACCGAGGCTTCATGAGGCGAAGCCCGGCCAACGTGTGGCCATCATCCTGGGAAGGAACGCGAGGGTTCCTGCTCCCACCCGGCTCGGTTCCTGAGCGGAACGCGAGCACCACAACGTAGCCAGCGCAGATACAGTCCACTGCCATCCCGTACACCGATAGTAATGAATAGAAAATGTATAAAAGAATTTGAAAAAAAACAGTAGTAGAGTATTTTCTGGAGAATATTTTTGTGGAATTCCTAAGAAATTCCTGGTGGATTCCTACAGGGTTTGCTTTCAAAATTCCTAGAAAAAAACACCTTAAGATTATCCTTGAGGAATTTCTGAAAGATTTCGTAGATGAATTTTTGAACGATTTCCTTGAGGAATTATAAGAAAAGTTGGAAAAGTAGTGAAATTCTTCAAGCATTTATCGTGAAGTTTAAGTAAAGAATGATTAGAGGACTTTTAAGAAAAGTCATCAGAGTGATTCTCAAATAAATTCTAAGATTAATTACGTGAGTGTCAATCTTTGTACGAGTTTCTGAAAGAATTTAGGAAATAACTGATGCCCTTGATTTTGTATTTTTTTTTTCAATTTTTACTGTTTATTTACTGTTTAAAAAGCATTCACAAAAACATTACAAAGTATTACAAAATATACAAAGATGTTTTTAAAGCTAATCTTAATCCTAATTCTTAACAAAAATCTGTATTTATTTCAACAGATGTTAAGATTATTTCCAAAATGATTACTAAATATTTTTTTACTGTTCCATCTAGTGTCTCTTATTATTTTTTGAAATTGAAACAAGCTTGGATTTCTATGATGATTTACATTATAAGCAATAGCTTCGCAAACTAACCATATTGCTGCCTTAAACTTTCTATTCTGCTTCCCTACTCTCTTATAAAGCAGTAGATGGGGAGATTTTATCTCAATTTTGAATCTATTCTTAATTATTCCCGATACCCACAACCATATTTTTGAAGTTTTTGTACAATTAATTATTCTGTGCAAATTGTTATCCGGTTTACCACATACATCGCAATTGAAATTGTCTACATTCGCTATATTGTTGAACATTTATATATTATTTGGAACTATATCATTGAATATCTCATAAAGTGCAGATCTTGTTGACAAAGTTAGAAAATTTTGATTTATATTTTCCCAAATTTCACTCCATAGAATCTGTGGATACTTTTCCTCTACTTTGACTTTTATGTTAATTTCATCAATCAGGTAACTGTATATTTGTTTGTTTGTTACTAAGTGAGACAGTTCTTTTATATCCTTTGCTCTTGAAATATATCTCTGAGTATTAAGACTCAAATTTTTCAAATTACTTGTAGCAATAAAATAGTGATTGATAGTTTCATTTCCTTTAAAAAGTAAATTCCTTATGAAAAGTGATTTACACTGGGTTTCCGGATCAAGCAAATTTAGACCTCCTTTGAGGTTGTGCAGGTACAACTGAGTTCGTTCAATTTTGAAGATTCTATGACATCCCCACAAAAAATATCCTGTATTCTTCCTAATTTGTGCAATATGCACATTACTTGGCGGCAAAATTTGTGAAACATACCACAATTTAGAAAGTATGTATGTATTTAAAACAATGACCCTCTTCAATAAATTAAGTCTTCTCGACATCTGTGCCTGTGTGGCAATATTAATGCTTGCTATGATTTTCTTATAATTACTCTCTACCATTACTTTGTAATTGGAGTTAATGAGTAAACCAAGTATTTTCAATTCATTTTTCTCTGAAATGAGCTGAGGCCCTATCTTGCAATTGTTGAATCTCAAAAATCCAGATTTTTTTACATTTATCTTGATATCAGCAAATATTGAAAAATTTTCAATTATCTGAAAAACAGCATCAAATTCACAGTCGGATCTGATGAGAAGAGTCAAATCGTCAGCAAAAGCCAGAACTTTAACAAAACGCCCAGAAATTAAAATACCCGATATACTATTATTCAAGTGTCTTATAAGCGGCTCAATATATAAGCAAAAAAGTAACATGGACAAAGGACATCCTTGTCGCACAGATCTCTTGATTCCAAAGGAAGGTGTTAAAAAACCATTTACGAGGATTCTAGAAGTCGCTTTACTGTATAACAGTCTTATGCAATTAATCAATTGTTCTGGTAGTTGAAATTTTTCCATGATTTCCCATAATCGTTTATGACAAACCATGTCAAATGCCTTTTCAAGGTCGATGCTGAGTAGAGCAAATTTAAACCTTTTTGACTGTTGTGCTTTCACAACGAGAGTACGAATGACATCAAGATTATCGGTGCAACTTTTATGTTTGATTCCAGTTATTGAAAAGTTTAATGTGCAGTTTCTAGAAGCATTTATAGACAAATGATTGAACAAACCCGAGCAGAGGAAAATATCAAATTCATAATAACAGAATCACATAGCCTGTTTCTATATCATAATTTGTTATTATCAACTTATCAAAGTATTTCTTTTTTATAACAGCTTTTGTTGAGCTATCCTATTTTGTTATGATCAAGTTATTGAGATCCATCCACTAAAAAAACTTTTCAATAATATACTTTGTCGTAGACCAAGTTTTGTTATTATTCTACTATTGAAAATGTACAAATATGTGATGAACTATAACACAGCAATAACAAGTTTTCAAATTCACTTAAAGATTCATTGTTATTCATTTGTTTCGAATCTAACAAAACATGTTATTTAATTGATCTTCCAGGATCATTCTTTTGTTATGATTTTTGTTATTTTGCCGCTTATGACAGACAAGTTTATAACATAATAAGATATGCTAGTAACATAAAAATTACTGATTTCATTATACAGTTATTATGCCAAAATAACATAATTTATTATGCTGTTGATATTCTCTTCTGCTCGGGAATATCTGATATTTGATCTGATCTGATATCTGAACAAATATCCAATCTGCTATGTTTTGCAAGAAATGTGTCGCAATTTTTCAAGAAATTTCTGGAGCAATCCCTTGAGGATGTACGGAAGGTTTTGGATATTTCGAGTTTTTGAGGCATTTCTGAAAGGGGCTGTCCATAAACCACGTGGTCATGACCAATGGCCAAAGACCATTTTGTATGGACGAATAAAAAAAATTGTATGGACTAATGACCACGGGGGGGGGGGGGGGGGTTATGAAGTCCCAAAAAAAAGACCACGTGGTTTATGGACAGCCCCAAACGCATTTTTAGAAGACTTTAGATAAAGTGATTTTTTGCTGAATTTGGACACTTGGAAACACGGTCTCTACAATCCCGCAAATGTCCCAAATGAAGGATAACGTGTCATAGCTGATTAAAAAGTTACTGGAAGCATTTCTTGAAACGTTCCTTTGGAAAAAATCCTTGAGATTTAAAGGAATTCCTTGAAGAATATAGACAAGATTTCATCGGGAAATACCTGAAGTTTTTTGAGGGGAATTTTTGAATGAGTTTATATAAGCACTTTGGGAGGAGTTCAAAGTATTTTTAAGGAACCTCACGAAAGAGTTAAATAAAAAAACTGCAGGGTTTTATGTTTTTTTTTTGCTTGGGAAATTTTCAGAACAGTTACTAAAAGAATTTCTGGAAAAAAAATCCAGAAGAATTGGAAAATTTTAAGGAAGAACTTCTTTAAAAACTTCTGAAGGAACTCCTGCAGAAAAACAAGAAGAGAGTTTTCATGCACTTTTAAAAAATATTCCGATGAGTTATGCCAAGACATGTTTTGAAAGCTTTTATATCAGTTGAGTTTCTTACAAAAATAATTCAAGAACTCTTGAAGAAACATTTTAAGAATTCAATGATCTGATTGGTTTGCTAAAGAAATGTCCTGAACATTTCAGGAGTAATATCCTTATGAAATTCTCAGAAAAGGTTACCAAAGAATTTCTGAAAGGTTTCCTTAATGGCATTTTTAGAGAAATTCTCATAAAAAATCGTAAAGAAATGCATGGAGGAACTCCGGTACAATTTCTTGAGGAATTTCTACGGGAGCTTCCTATAAATCTGTAGAAAATCCTCATTGAATTTTCCAGAAGAATTTTCCGAGGAACAGCCAGAAGAATGTTTTAAAAAAATCCTTGAGTAGTTTCTGAAAAAAAAAACTCTTAAAAATCTCTGAAAACTATTCCGAAAAAAAAAACTCAAAAAATAACAAACATAGTAGATGTCTTCTTGAATTGTATTGAAAAAAATCCTAGAAAAGTACCTTTTAAAATTCTCAGACTCATGTTTAGATTATTTACTGGAAAATTTCCATTACAAATTCCTGAAAAAAAAAATCGAATTGGAGTTTCTCAAGAAACTCATACAAAAGTGAAGGAATAATTGTTGGATGATGTTCTGTAGGTTTTGGTTTATTTCAATAAGATGTTGGGAAATTGCATAAAATTTTGTAGAAGAATTCGCGAACATTATTCTGAAGAACTTATGCAACTTTTAGAGAAAGTATTGAGAAATTATTTAAAAACCTTGACGATTTTTTTAATCATTGCTTAAGGAAATCCTAGGAAAATTCCTAAACAGATTTGTTGACGATTTTTCGGACAACATCTGTGGAATTTCCCAAATGAATTCAGGGTGATTCGTGGAAATGGATTTCTGTGAAATCTCACGTGGCCTTGTCCTAGTTATCCACTGGAATGTTGGGATTCAATCAAGGAGAAATTTGACAAGCCTTGGTATGTTAAGTCCAACGGGAAGGTTCTCCCCTAAACTAAACGGTTCAACATTGTAAACGACAAAAAATATGTAATTCCACTTCTGGCACGGCGCGGCAGCTAGTAAATTAGAGCCAATAATCGCACTCCGCTGCAGCAGGTGCCTCCAATTTGCACCGAAAACGAATGCAAATGCGCACGCTGCATACGATTAACACGTGCACGGTGCGCTGTTTTGCATGCCACTTGCTAAATATAGAAAACAACGAATTTTTTTTCCTACCCGGACCCTGGACTCTGAAATTTCAACAAAGCTCATGCACTCTGCCATCTGCCATGTTTCAGAGAGAAAGAAAAAAAAAAACTGCATGAAAATCGCTTCCGTGTCATTACGGATTTTTCTCACGCTTTTCGCAGCACGTGGCGTAGCGTGGTTTCGGAGCAAACACATAGACTCTAGTCTAATAGGTAGCTACCGGAGCGAGTGTGTCTGGCAGTAGGTATGAGTGTGCAAAGCTACAAAGTCACAGCAAGTTGCGGAGAAAGATTTCACAGCCCTTTCAGCAGACATCATCCAGGAGCACCAGTTTGTCCCGTGGCCAACAATCCAGCATTAGCAGCAGGGAGAGTGGAGAAAGGAAAACCCGGAAAAGCGAATGCGGATGGGACGCGCTGGCTGTGCCTGGTCTGACGCGAAGTGGAGCGACGGCGGTTGTTTTATGCTTATGTTAATTAATGTTTTAGCTTTTTCCCATGTAAATTGGTTTGCACAGCTGGCTGCAGTCGTGAATTTTACATCATTGTTAATTTGTTACGTGACTGAGTTAAATCTTCTACCTTGATTATTGCTAGGGCGGCACCTGCACCAGCAGCAGAAAAGAAGCATACTTAATAAAGTAGGCATCTTGTTATTTGATTTCAAATATCAATATTCCGTGATATGCTGGTCTCGAGGCCGTAATGAAAGGTAATATTGCAAAAAAAAAAGAATACAGTAGTTTTGTTTGAATACATCATAAAAAGAACAACCCTTAGTGTTGGTTATATATACAGTCGAGACTGTTATAAGATCACTGATCGGGGGGCGCAATAGGAATCCGCTTAATAGGAGACTAAGAGCTTATGGGATTTCGGCATTTTGGGGGTGTGGCCTATTATCTCGAGTGTGTTAAGAGTTAGCGCAATACTTTTTTCGGCAAAGTTTTAGGGCTTGATAAGATCTACCATTTAGCACTGTGGTTCATATAATTAGTTGGTAACTTGGCCGCTAGAGGGACCATCAACAGTTTGATGCTAAATTGCACTACAGGAACCATATCAGGTTGTCAAGCTAACGTTGCGATATGCGACAGCTCAAGACCCTGATAATTTGGAAGGATAGTGTCTTCGGAAAAGTTGTTGGGTACGCCAATAACTTACTGACGATGAGTTGCGAAGTTCGAAATTCCTCAACTGGGCGGCGCTAGTGAGCAAGTAAATTTTCAAAACCTCATATCTCAGAATCCCGATAACTTAGAAAGTTGGTGTCTTCGGCAAAGTTGATCAGTATGACATAAATTTACATAACAATTCACACTTGTTTCGCAGTGGGCATGCTAACCCCAAAAACCCCAATAAAAGTCGAAAAAAAACGTGGCAGAATTTTGAAACAAGTGTTTATTTATATGTAAGTTTATGTCATACTGATCAACTTTGCCGAAGACACCAACTTTATAAGTTATCAGGATTCTGAGCTATGAGATTTCTAAAATTTGTATGTTCACCAGCGCCGCCTAGTGGCAGAATTGCGAAACAAGTGTTTACTTTTATGTAAGTTTATGTCATACTGATCAACTTTGCCAAAGACACCAACTTTCTGAGTTATCGGGAATATGAGATATGAGGTTTTGAAAATTTACTTGCTCACTAGCGCTGCCCAGTGGAGGAATTTCGAACTTCGCAACTCATCGTCAGTAAGTTATTGGCGTACCCAACAACTTTCCCAAAGACACTATCCTTCCAAATTATCAGGGTATTGAGCTGTCGCATATCGTAACGTTTGCTTGACAACCTGATATGGTCCCTGTAGTGCAATTTAGCATCAAACAATTGATGGTCCCTCAAGCGGCCAAGTTACCAACTAATCATATGAACCACAGTTCTAAATGGTAGATCTTATCAAGCCCTAAAACTTTGCCGAAGAAAGTATTGCGCTAACTCTTAACACACCCGAGATAATAGGTCACACCCCCCAAAAGCCGAAATCCCATAAGCTCTTAGTCTCCTATAACGCTCACCCCTGTCTAGTAGGAGTTCGTTTAATAGAAGTCCGTTTAATAGGAATTCGTTTAGTAAGAGACTCGACTGTATTATAACTATTCTAGCATATTTCGATTTCATTTTAAACCAACTTCAAGAACTTTTTTTATCAACTCCCAAACGGTTGTTTAAATATTTCACCTAGATTGCAACTGAAATTCGCCGTTTAATTATTTATTAGTTTTCGATCTTTCTGCACCTGGTCCGCCCACCTTGCACGCTGCCTTCAAGGTCTTTTTATACCATCCGGATCTCTTGTGAATACCAGCTTTCAAGGGTTGTTGTCCGGCATTCTTACAACAAGCCCTGCCAATCATATCCTTCCTGCTTTTGCCACCTTCCGGATGTAAGGTTTACCGTAGAATGCAGCGAGCTCGTGCTTCATTATTTGACGCCACACACTATACTAGGCACTCGATGCTCCAGTGTTTCGAGTACTTCCATGTCTTGCTCGAGCATAGTCCAGGTCTCGTGCCCGTAGAGAACCACCGGACTTATCAGCTTTTTGTACATGGAATATTCTTCCATAAGCTCTTATGCAGCTACTTTTGTTAGTAGGAATGTTGGGACCTGGTAAACGCGTTGTTTTTGGAGGATTTGCCGTACGCTGAAGATGTGGTCCATTGTCGAGCGGTCGTCAAAGAAGCCGGCTTTATAACTCCCCAAAAACGCATTTACTTTGGATGAAAGGTGACGGAAGATGAACTGAACAGTACACTTGGAGGTTCTCACACTTCAACTTGTTACCATCTTTATAGATGGGACAGATAACCACTGCCTTACGCTCCTCCGGAAGCTATTTAGTCTTCCTAATCTGTACTATTAGCCAACTTTTCCACGCTTATCTTGATGAGCTCAGCTCTAATCCATTCTTTGCAGCTGAATTATTTCTCTTGATCTCCTGGATAGTACTCTCAACTTCTCTTAACGTGGGAGTTGGCTCTCCAGTGAGCTTCACAAGGGTTTCCGGTTACCTTACAGAAGCGTTTCAAGGGCTGTCAGGGCGTTTCAGGAGATTTTAGTAGAGGCTTCACAGGCTCTCAGGAGAACTTCAGATGGACATCAGAGGGCTTCCGAGGAGTTTCAAGGCTTTGCCAGGGTGTTTCAGAAGGATTTTAGAACCGTGTTGCGAATATTTTGAAAGCGTAGAAGCTGCTTGTAGAGTTAATGTTCTGAAAAATTTCATCGAAGATTCAAGGTATCAAGGACCAAGACAAGAGAATCTTAAACCCGGAGAGAAATCTATTAAAAAAATCCATGGAAGAATCCCGCAGAAATCCTTGAAATATTTTGAGTAATGCTGGAACCAGCAGATATCTCTAAAGGAACATCGAGAGAAATGCCTGAAGGAATCTCGGGAGGATCCCAGAGAAATTCATGAAAAAATTGCGGAATAAATCCCCGAAGATATCTCTGGATCCCGGAAAGGATGTCACATGGATATGGAATTCCGAGAGGAATTCATAAAACAATATTAGAAGGAATTCTAAGAAAAAATCTTTGCGGAAATCCCTGAAGAAAAATCTGAAGGAATTCCAGAAGAAATCCCAGAAGTCATTCCATGACGAATCCATGAGCGAATCTCGTTAGAAAATCCAGAAGGCATTCTGAGGGGATTTTGGGAGGAATCCCTTGTAGGAAGCTTGAAAAAAATCAGGAAGAAACCCTGAATCCTCGAAAGTATTCCGAGGGAATCTAGAACGAATCCCATAAGTGATCCCGGGAGCAATCCCTGGAATTAACTCGGAAGGAGTTCCGGGAGAAATCCCAGATGATGTCCCGGAAGTAATCCCGAGAGAATGCCTTGAAGGAGTCCCGGGATGTATATCTGAAAGAGTCCTGAGAGGAATCCATTAAGGAATCTTGGAAGGAATTTTTTGAAGAATATCAAAAGGAATCCTGGTGGAGTCCTAAGACGCATTACGAAGGTATTCTTGTAAAAAAGGAAGAACTCCTGTGGGAACCTCCGAGATATCTGTAAAAGGTATGTGAATAAATCCCGATAATAGTCTCAAAAGAAATCCTGGCAAGAGTCCCTGAAAGAATCTCTGAATGGACCACGGAAGGTATCCAGGGAAAAAAATGTTAGGATGACTTCGGGAAGAAACCTTGATGGCATACCTGGGGGGAGCTTCAGCAAGGAGTCTAAGACGGATCGCGTGAAAACATCTGATGGAATTTCTACAGAGAAACCACGCCTAAGGGAATCTCGGGCAAAGCAATGAAAAATAAATAAATAGGGAATCGCGCCACTTGGGCGGTGGCTTCTATATTCGTCTGTTTTCCACTATAACTCAGTCAAATTTGAACCAATTGACACAACTTTTGGAATGTGGTGAGATAGGTATAGTATCTACCCGTGTACAACATTTCCAGTCAATTGGTTCAAAATTGACTGAGTTATAGTGGAAAACAGACGAATCTAGAAGCCACCGCCCAAGTGGCGCGATACCCTAAATAAACAAATAAATAAATAAAAACAAATCCCGGAAAAATCCTCTACGGAAGGAATTTTAAGAGAAACGCAGAAAGGAATCCTAAGAGTATGTAAAATACTCTGAAAAATCCTGGTAGGCACTCTCGCAGAACTCTCAGCATAAATTCCTCGAGAAATATCGAATGGAATTGCTATGCTGATTTAAACTAGTGGTCCTAAAGGCAATAGGGTCCTAAAATTAAAGACGAAATCTCGCTTATATTGAATAACACGATCAAGCATGGTATTCTAATCGGAATTGTACTTTACTCGAACTTGAAAAACAAAGGAATAATGAGAAAATTCGAAATAAGTAAAATGGTAAATAGTTCTACTTTGACATTTGAGGTCAACCTTGTGTGACTGAGCTTGACATTTTTCGCACTGGGATTTCAAAAATGTTCCTATCTGACATACACGGTGAAAAAAAATCACTCAAAGTATGTGTTATAAGCAAGGGACGAGACAAAAGGCTAAAAAAATAAAAATTATATATTTTCAACTACGGTTAATAAAAACGTCAAAAAATGAGTTAATATGTACTCTTGAACCATATATTGTGGTCTAAAACAAGAATCCCGATAGGACTTTAGGAGCCTATTGACGGCAAATTGCTGCATTCTACGGCGAACCCAACATCCATGAGGTAGCCGAAGCCGGATACATTTGGTGGTCAGGGCATGTTGAACGACTGTCGGCCAGCAGATCTAATTATACAATTATACAGATCTAATTTATACAAGAAGCCGAGAATCATAGGGGACAATGTATGGGTTACATTATTTTAATGAGTATAGCAAGAATTCTACCTAAAAATTCATGAAAGAGAGATACCGTCAGAAATTCTTTTGTGGACTCTTTCAGGATTTGTCAAACATTTTTGAAATGTTTACAGAAACAAAGAAGCTTTTCTTTACGAATTTTCTCAACTGTGGAAAATTTTTTCCACTTCATATTTTTCTTGGATTCCTGAAAAAAAAAAAAAATGTTTTTATTTTCATTAAAAAACTTTGTTTCTACGAAGCTTCGTTCTTGAGTTATGATTTAAAAAAAAGGCCTTTATGGCACATTAGGACATTTTTCAACAAAATTGGCCATAACTCGAAAACGAAGAAAAATTGCATTCCAATAATTTCAGCAATTAAAACTTATAAAATAGCCTTCCCAAAAATATTTTTTTGAAAATTTTCCACGATTTTGGGCATAATTTTTCGGCTTTTCTTTACGATGTTTATCAACTGTGGAAAATTTTGTGGGAAACTTTTTCCAGTTCATTTTTTTTAGATTTTTGAGAAAATTTGCTTTAATTTTCTAAAAAAAACTTTGTTTCTACGATGCTTCGTTCTTGAGTTATGATTTTTCAAAGTACATAAGTAGTGTCAGGGGAAAATAAAAAAAATCCACCTGAGTTTTCCGGGAAAATAGACGACCCTGATTTTTTCTCAAATTTTTTTCATTAATTTATTCATGAGCCTTGCCTGTGGAAAAAGTGTCATGAAAATCTGAGACCCTTCGGCCCAATTTGTACGATAATAAAAAAAAATGCCTTTTAGCAAGAATTCCTCTAAAGATTGTATCTCGTCAGAAAGCATCCCTCTTCATGCATTTCTTTGGAAATTTCTCCTGGGATTCCTCCAGAGATTCATTCAGAAATTTCTCCAGGAATTTGACTTGGTATTTCTTCAGGAGCTTCTTAATAAATTTCTCAAACTCTTTATCTTGAAACTAGTCCACGGGTTTTCTCAGCAATTCCTTCTGAAATTCCTCTTGTGGCATTTCTTCAATAATTTCTTAAGGAATTCCTTCAGAAATATTGTTTGAATTTTCCAGAAGGTTTTCTTTTGAATTTCTCAAAAAATTCTTCCAGAGTTTTCTCAAGAAATTGTTCAAAGAATTTCTTCAGGGGATATTTTTAGGAAACCCTCCAAACATTTGAAAAAAAAATGTAATTTTAAGATATAATTTTTCACAGAGATACGGAATTTTTTTCTCAAATCCCTCTAGGGGATTCCATTAGAAATTCAGATAATTCTTCAGCAACTTTTTCAGTTATTATTGCATTTCTCCACAGGATGATTCAGCTATAATCATTTGTTCAGGAACGTGGGCTTTTATTTGGAAAATTTTCCAGAAAGCAATGATACATATTTCCCTTTGCTGGAAATTTTTCAGATTTGCTGGTATGTCTGAAACATACTGGAAAAACTTGTTATTCGAAGGCATGAAATGTTGCTAAATGTCTTATTGGGAGATTAATTTGTGAAAAAAATGCGTTCTGGTGGGATTCGAACCCACGACTCCGTATTCGTTAGATTGGCGCTATAGCCAACTAGGTCTCAGAACAGGTAATGATTCTGTGGAGCCGTGGGTTCGAATCCTGCCAGACCGCGATTTTTTTTTACAAATTTCGTCTCTCAATTTATCGATTAGCAACATTTCGTGCCTTCGAATAACAAGTTTTTCCAGTTTTCTCCAGGAAATTCTCAAGAGATTATTCTGCCATCTCCTCCAAAGGCTTCTCAAATAGTTTTTTAAGGAATTACAGAAATTTCTATGGATTTATTCAGACCTTCAGGGTTTCTTTTATTTTTTTCCAAAAATTCTGTTAACAATTTCGGTAGAAATTATTCCAGAATGTATTCCTTAGCATTTTTAAAGAAATTTTTCAAGAAATTTTCACAGTGCACAGTTCTTAAGTTCACAGTTAATAATTTCAATCGATTCTTACAGGCAATTTTTCAAAAAAAAAATCTATAGATACCAGCGGAGGGTTCTCTTCCAGGTTTCTTTTGTTTCTGCAGATTTTGCTATAGAAATTTCTTCTAATAGTAGTCGTTTTGTGTAAAAATCCATTTAGAAATGGCAAAAGAAGTTCTTCTGAGAATCCCTTGAGACATACCTCCAGAAGTTCTTTCAAGTATTCCTTTAATAAAGATTCTGGAGATCCCTCAGAAGTAAATTGAAAACCTTGATCCTGTAGAAATTTATAGATGGATTTTTTTATATTTCACCAGTACCTAAATCTGTGATATCTGCAGCCATTTTTCAAATGATTCCATCAGAGCTTTACAGATTTTTTTTTCAGGAATTTCTCCAGCAATGCTTTCAGAGTTCCTCCACAAATCTCCCATGATTTCATTTTTCTGAAAATTAAGAGGATATCTTAAAGTTTTTAGTCAGGTATTTTCTTAGGTATTGTACTTGGCATTCATCCAGGATTTTCTCCAGAGATTGCTCCAAGAAAAAAAAAAAACAATAATTCCAGGAATTTTTTATCAATTTTTTCTATTAGTTTCAAACGGTATCTCCATGAGTTTGAAGGGATTTTTTGAAACAATCTTCCAGGTGATGAGCCTGGGCGTGTTAGTGGTATATCTGTAAAAGCACAGAAAATCGGGTTAAGAACTGTTCTTTTTAATTCCATTAAGTATTTGCGTCCTTTGATAGATACGTATTTCGACCTCAACTGTAAGGTCGTCTTCAGTATCTCGAATCTGAGTCATCTAAATTCTTCCAGGTATTTCTTAGAAATTCTCTCAAGAATTTCTTAAATAGCCATTCAGTATTTTTTGTGAAATTTCTGAAATAAGTTTTGCAAAAACTGCACATATTCTGGAAGAAACTCTAAAGACATCCCAGCATATATTTCTGATTGAACCGCAGGAGCAATTTCTTGAAACAAAATCCTTGTTGGAAGTTCTACACAAATCAGTGAAGGAATTTCTCTCTTCTTTGTAGAATTCTGTTGAGAATTTCCGAAGAAGTCCCTGTTGAGTTTGTAGAGAATTTTTTGGAAGAATTGTTAAAAACAACTCCATGAAAGAATTTTCGAAAAAAAAATTTGCCTGAATTTCTGAAAAATCCCTAAAATTCAGAAGGAGTCTCTGGATATAAAAGTTTTCCTCAAAGGAATTTAAGAAAGAGTCCCAGAAGGAGCTTCTAAAAGAACTCTTGCAGGAAATACATAGAAGAATATCAGGGGAAAATCCTGAAGGGATCTCTTTATAAACTCTAGTAGAAATCTCTGGGGTGACTGACTCTAAAATTCAAGAATCTCTGTAGAAATTCTGGGACACATTCATGCGGGAATTTTCAATGGAAACCCTTGAACAATTCCTGAACAAACCTCTGGTGGACTTACTGCAGAAATACCTGAATGATTTTTTTGTAAAGTTTTATTTGGAAAATATTTCGAAGAAACCAATGGAAGATTATTTGAAAGAATCTCCGAATCCTAAAATAAAGAAAAGAAAAGAAATCGCATGGAGAAATTTATGAGGAAATAACTGAAGAAGGCTTTGGAGAAATATCATTAAGAAGAATTATTAAAAAATCGCCGGAGTTTCTTGGTGGATTTTAAGACCAAAATCTCACAGGCATCCATTTATCAATGTTGGAAGAAAGCCATGGAATATTTCCTTGGACAAATTTATGAAGGGATCTCATTAGGTATTTTTGAGGAAATCTCCAAAGATAAGGACTGTTCATTTTATAAAGAGGACACCTTATTTGTGTGATATCTTTTTTATTTTTCAATTAAATCATTATTGGTTTTTTGCATAAATTTCCATAGCTATTCTACAGTGTAGGAAAAATATAACATTATACAAATTGTCCTTAGTTATGGAACTGAAGCGGCTTTCGTTAAAACTCAATAAAACCCCATTTCTTAAAATTCTACACAACTTTCCACATACATAACTTTAAAATTTTCATGAACTTTTCAATGTGTTGGGATCTTATACTATTCTTTCAAAGGTAGAGTGTAATAGTTGGTCAGTAATAATGCACCAAACATTTTACAGCTTGATATAGTGAGTTGCCTTGTTATCAATGAAATTGATAAAAAATACTTATTTAAGTCCAGTGATGCCAGTCCAGTAGTGTTATTACGGAATCAGTTCAAAATTTGTCCAGTATAGAAGAGAATCGCGTTCTAAATGAAACCGAAGAAAAATATGCTTTAAAGTACATTCTTCATCATAAATTTAATAGTTAATAATGGCCATAATGAAAAAAATTTTTTTTTTTTTTGTTTTTTTTTTTTTTGAAGGTTCCTAGCGGCACGCCGACGGACATAGAAACCTCTCCCATCACTGTGCGCACAAGCGTCTCGCGTTTGCGCGAACAACGACAGTTCACTAGGCCTTTGGATAGGATAGAGAACGTAATCCTTCAGAAGCAGTTCACCAGCCGTGCACGGAACATGTCATCAAGTAAGACACTGTTGCGTACTGACTCAGAAGGTTACGGTAGAAGGTGTGAAAGATTTGGTTTTGTCATATGGTCGATTTAGTATTTATTTATTTATTTATTTATTTTTTGTCATGTCAAGGTTTAAAGAATGTTATTGTTCATATTTATGCTGTGCCCTATAATTCAATAATCTTTGGTGTGCCTATGATCTGTTAGATAGTCGATGTGTTTGTTATGTCCATTTTCGTTGATCCTCATTTTAGTACTGTTTTTATTATCTTTGAAAGTTGCCTTTCGTCCACATCCCTAGCACTATCAGCATCGATCCAAATAAGTTCATATTAAAGAAAATCTTTCATACACTCAGTCGAAAAATGTAAAAATATCTAATTTGTCATAAATAGTTTACGTTAGTCAAAGTCGAAGTAGTCAGTTTTTGTCGATTTCGTCTTGATCACACGTTAGCTTCGAATCTATAAGCAAGCACTGTTAAATGCTGCACTTCCCACTATTAGTTTCTTAGTTATTTATAGAGTTATTATAGAGAAAATTGAATCATGAAAGCACATCAAATGTTGAGAACTATGTATTAGCAGATTGAATACGCGAGATACTACTAATTTGTAATTTATTTAAGTAAGTACGATAGCCTGCTAGTTACAAAACTTTTGCTCAGGTCAAGGAACCGTGAATTAAATTTGTATTTGTATAGTGTATTTGTTAAAATTAACCGAATAGTGGGAAGCCCAGAAAACAGTTCAAAGTCTGCTGACTCAAAATGATTCCGAGACTCATCGCAAAACACAAAAAAATGCATTATGATTTACAACGACTCTCGAAACCTTCCCAGACTCAATCGACCGGAACTGTTTTCTGGGTATAGAAACTACTAGGCCCCAGCAGGTCCCTCCTGTTTATCGAGCATTTCTGATAAATCAGCCATACTCCATCTGTAGCAGCCGGTTCGCAATGAACCGTTGGAGGCGCATTAAAGTGTTAAAGGTGATATTTTCATTACAAGAATTACAATTAACATCCTTCACTTTAATACCGTCGAACCCTGTGATCTTGGCCAGGGGCCATAATGAAAAATTGCATACTTTTTGCTCCATAAATGCAAGTCTTTGATTCTAGAGAAGCTTATTATTATTTATTTTCAGCAAGGTCTGACCCTATGTGATTGAATACCTTATTTGAAAATAACTACATGTTAATTTTTATTTTCGACATCATTGTTAAGTTGTATTTGTAATAGAGTACATCGTTATTTAGAAGAATCTTCAAAGAACGAAGCGGTTTTATCTCCGGTAACTGCCATGAAGCACAGTAACCAAGCCAACAATGCTATCAAGAAGCGGTTTTCTGCATTTGAAATTGCATTATTAGTACTTTCGACTAGATCCATTGAAAACATTCAAAATTTAATATTTTTATACATTTTTGTTTAACAAATAAATTTTATTCTGAAAATCGAGTCCAACTTGTAACTTTAATATCTCAACAACCATTATTCCGATTAGGTTTATATTTTGCCAGAATATGTATCACTCAAACTGCTGCAGCATGGTAAACACTTTTATGCAATTAAAAACGATACACCGATGTTTTACAGAAATTTTGTGTTTATCTTTAGTTTTTGGGAATTGAAAAAATGATCTATCGAAACACTTTGCCATATTCCTATGAAGTTCAATAATTTTAACCCAATTTATTTATGGTTATTATCTGCTAATATCATGTACTGAACAACTACCCAAGGCTGGTCAAATTTGAACTACGCGATTTTTTTATAGCCTTGCAAAGTTGACCTCTTTATAAAATGAACAGTCCTTATTTCTAATAGAATTTTTCGAGAATTTTTTTTTGGAGAAATCTTTGATAATATTTCAGAAGAAGTCTGTGGATGGTTTTCTAGAAGAATTCTCAAACGAATTCGTGAAAAAATGTCTAGAATAACTTTTAAGCAATCCCATAAAAACTTTTTTTGAGAATTTTTTTGAGAAATTTCTGAAGGATCTTCTAAACGAAAATTCCGGGGGAAATTTTATAAGAAATTCTGCAGTAATCCAAGGAAGGTGTTCAAAAAAAAAATCCTGGAATCCAGGGAAGGTTTTATCAAAAAGTAACCGAACTAACTTCTGGAGTGATCCCCTAAGAGCTTTGGAGAAAATTATAAAGAATACTAAGAATTTTCCAACGGATTTAATGGAAGAATTCCTGATGGAATCCTCAAAACATACTTATATTCCAAGTTAATGCTTTAATGTGTCCATTGTAAAAAATGTTCATTGTATTCTGACCTGAAATAAAAAAAAACTCAGCCTGTACTCGAGTGTTTAAATTCAGAATATCATTATCAACCACCCACCTCCAGCTATGATTGATCGAACAGCACCTCCCTAATTTCATGATTGTATTAATTCGATAGAAAAGCCGTGGGACCCACCTCTTAGCTCTATCCATCCAACCAACCGTCTTACAAGGGGCACGAAATGTCATTCCACTTCCTTTGAGTTGAGCCTCTCGATTTGCTAGGCGAGCCTTTCTTACCCTAGAATAGCCATTTTTCACGCCAAGGCACCATCATCATCGTCGCCGCTACCTACGAGTGAGTGTGGAAATGAGCTCCTTTATTAGTTGTACTTGGAATCGTTCCAGCGAGCCTCCCTCACTCTCTAGGAGGTGACACCAAAGCAGGTTCTTGACTGCGCCTTCCGTAGGAGACCCACCGTCAACGACGACGACCGTTCGAGCTGAAATAAATCCAATGCGATTTATTTAATTAATTCTTCATATTTTTTCGGCACTCTGACGTGCGATCACGAAACACCGAGAAAGTTATGGCCCTCGAACGAGTGGGGCCGGATTGGCGCGGTTGGTTGAAGATTGGGACAAAATTGCCAAAAGTCACGACAGGCTCCCCAGTCAGCCAGCCAGCCCCCCATTATTGGCTCTGGCGGTACAAGTTGGACAGTTTGGTGATGCCGAACAGCGATTCGCGCATTGGATTAATTTGAAATATTTTCTTCGTTCCTGCGGCGTGGCACAGTGGAAGGTGTGGAAGCTAATGGATCAAGGTAGGTCTTTGGGAGAGCTAGGAGTTGCTGGAAGGTGGAACGAAATGGATAAATTCGAGGCCGTCACTTGGCTACCTGACCAGCACTGACTGATGATTCATTGTGATGGCGAAAGCTCATGGCTGGGAAGAAAAGAAACTTGATTCTTCTTTGTAATGGTCAACTCCTTCGAGAATGTTAATGGACTGCGGGTGCACTAAATGGAAAATTCGTTTGGCTTCCATTTGGGGTCATTTGTCAAAATTCGGATGTTTAATGGTGCCTAATGGCCTCTGCAATACTGGGGTGTAAAGCGTGTTGATGGAGTTCAAAATGGCAGGTTAATAATAGGTGTTACCATGTCATTCAATTAACCTTAAGGTGGTACGGGTGGCAGAAATTTCCAGAATGGAGGAGAACGCGCCTTTGAAAACGACCAACTAAAGGAGGTACGGGAGACCGTTTTTGATAACTTCTCTAATTTCCATTCCCATATGCCTGGAAGCATTGAAGAAGCTAATTTCAATCTGTCGTGAATTGGTGTAGCTGAATATTTTGTTGATTGTACATAACGTGAAGGCATGCTACTAATTTATTTTGCTTTGGGCCAGTTTGTGCTGCCATATACTGCAGGGTTCCAGTCTAACGCTTGTTGCAGGTTTCGTTTCAGCCTTACCTCCACTTTCGTTCTCGAATTTCTATCGCGTTGGAGAATCAATTATGAGGCTACCATGCACGAACTGCAGCCAACTATTGATGAAGACCTGCAGCCGTTCTATACTAATACACACCAGGTTTCACTGGCGCACCGCAGAACAGAGTTCACGTTTTAGTTGAATATGCAGATTTAGGTTTGACTAAAGTTACGGATTTCGTGATACAGTTTTTTTAGGGCACCAAGGTATAAAACAGGCGTATTGTCAGCTTCCTAAGTGGCTTCACCAATCCTTAACCTTTTGAAGCCGAATGGGTAAATATGACCCCGGCGAGGAAACCGAGCATAAAAAACGTATTCGATGCCAGCGAGGTTGCGGCAGCATTAGTGAAATTATCCGGCTCCAAAGGGATAAATCCTCGAAATGCGGAGCAGGGTCGGCACAATGCCTGCTTCCCGCTGCACTGACCATACACCTTTGAAAGACATGCCTGCATTAGGCCTTGGTCTCAATCTTCTGGGGATCCCTTCCCATATCGCGGGCTTCCGCTTTCCATAGCACAACCATTGAAGCCATACGCTATCCCCGTCAGCTCTGCCATCATACAGTTCAGCATCGGCGTGAACTACACTATCGATCACCGAAGAGACGCATAACAACTACAGAAGAAAATCCCGTTGACTTTGACAACCGCGAAATCCTTGTTAGATGTTGACATCAACTCCTGTACCCGCCATCCGAATTGCCGTCATTTCTAAAGCTGGAGCCACAATGCTGCGTCGACTTCGACTTCGACTTCAGCATTAACGGATCCGTCAATGTACTAAAAACGCAGACGGATGCGTTGACGCAAACACTGCCCACAATGCTGCGTTGCGTTGTGCGTTTGTTTACATTGGTGATGGAATTTAATCGCGCATAAGGAATCTCAACGAAATCAATATTGGAATTAGATTTCTGCAGCCGTACTGCATAAATCATTGCAGGAATTTGGAATTTAATGCCGGAATTCGCAGCGGCTGCTGGTGTGCTCAATAAAAACATGGATTATTTGCGGAAACAGTGAAATTTCATCAGGAAACCGATCACCATTTGTGTGGTTATTCGTGAACTTTTCTGTGGCCAGCGGCAGTGATTGTAGGAAGCAACTCGTTCTGGAATGATTCCGGCAGAAACATTTCATGGGCTTTTCATAACGGGAAACCCTTCTGAGATTCCTTTAGTAGGAATTCCCTGTTTTGGATTTCATGATTTTTCCAGAAATTACATTCCTCCGGAAGACGCTTCGCAAAGCAAGAGTTGGGAGAAACGTGATCAATGAGGTGCATTTTGAATTCATAGTTTTTTGCAGACATTCCCGGAACTCAAGGAGATCCTCCTGGTTCAGGATCAGAAGTTTTTTTGGGAATTTTTCCAATACTTCTTAGGGAATTTTTTTTATAGGTTGCATCAAAAGTTCTTCTTTGAGATCTTTCAGGATTTTTTCAAAGGTTTTCCGGGAATGTATTCCGTAGTTCCTTCAACAATAATTGTTAATTATTTATTATGAATTCAAAGGGTTCTTAATAATCTCCTCATGGTTTTCATCGTTAAATTCTCCAGAAGTTTAATAGAGAATCACACTAGGAAATCCTGTGGAAATTCCTGCAAAATATTCATTGTGATTTTTTTTTTCATAATGAATTCCTCCAGAAGTTTCATCGATAATTCCTTCAGGGATTCCATTGAAAATTACTCCAGGAGTATTGGTAGTCCCATTCGGAATTCCTCCATTAATTCCTTCAGGAATTCTTCAAGGAGTTTGTTCATGAATTTCTCCAGCAGTTCTTACGAAGTTTCCTGAAGTGTTTTAGAGTTTTCTTTTTCAAATGTTTCTTTGGGAGTTTCTCCAGTAGTAACTTTAACAATTACTCCAGAATTAGCTTGTAATGCCCTCAGGAGTTTCTTCGGGAATTCTTTCAATTGTTCTACCGGAGATTTCTCCAAGAAATACGCTACAAGAGTTCCATTTGGAATTTATCTTGGAATTTCATAGGGAATCCTGCAAGTGTTCCACCGGCAATTCCTCCAGGAATTCTATCGTTAATTGCTGCAGGAGATTTTTCGGGGACCCGCCTAGCAATTCCTAGGAAATATGTTAGGAGGTCCACTAGTAGTTCCTCCTGGATATCCCGAATAGCATTCGGGATTACTCCAGAAAGATCCATCGGGAGTTTCTTTAGAAGTCCTTACAGAAGGTTCAACATGTCTTTAGGATAATTCTTTGGTAGTGGTAGGAGAGCATTGGATTGTGGCAATACTTCTGTCCAGTTTGCCAGAGACGTACAATCCGTTAATCACTGCATTGGAAGGTCGATCTGAAGAAGAATTGAAGCTGGAGTATGTTAAGGGCAAACTACTGGACGAATGGCGGAGGCGTTGCGAGTTTAATGATGACGGAGTCTTTCATCATGACACCGCACTCAGAGCAGCGAAACAGCAAGTAACAAGGCCTGGGTATTGGAAACGCGAATGTTATTATTGTCATGAAGAAGGACATATTCGTCGGTATTGTCCACAACTGGCAGGTATCAGGCAAACTGATGAAGACGGTCAAAGGATGGAAAGTGTGGAGCCACACGTTACCGCAAGCAGTTCGAGGGGAAGTGGCTCACGTAATGTGTGTTTCACAACGACGGCGAAAGAAAGTATTGGAACGGAAGGATGGCTGATTGACAGTGGCAGTTCGATGCACATGACAGGAACTATTGAACAACTCAAGGATGTAGTACCGTGTAAGAAAGGCGTTTTCTTGGCTGATGGGAAGATGGTGTCGGTTAGAGCTACCGGAACCTGTGAATTTACGAAACGAGGCGTGACAGGCGAGAAAATCGACGTGAAGTTGAAAAACGTTTTCTATGTGCCCGGACTTGCAGCGAACGTGATCTCGGTGAGCCGCATGGTTGATGCGGGATACGACATTTCTTTCGGACATGAACGTTGCACGATTCTGGATGGAGTTCAAGCTGTTTTTGTTGGCGAACGACGAGGAGAAGGATACTGGATTCAGGAGGAGCTATAAGTAGTTGTGATTCAGGAGGAGTAAGGTAGTTTTGGCGGCGAGGTGTTGACACAAAGGAGGAGTGTTGGAGATTGGTTAGTGTCCAACCCCTCGCAGATACGCAAATAAAAAGAGATAGGTGTCTGACCCTTCGAAGGTTGGAATGTCATCTTTCACCGCAGTGTGTTTTGCTCGTTTGAGGTTGTTGGTTGTGTTGTGTACGCAAGTTTGTTTATTAGGTTAAAGTCGTTGAAATACATTAAATTTAAGTTTCACACGAAACGGTTTGAGTTGTACTTCTTCTCGTAACGCAAGTCCCTGTGTTGGTGCTCTGCTAGTAGTTGCAGTTTCCAACAGTAGTTCCCTCAAGAAATTTTGAAGGAGCTCTTATTGGTTTTTTGAGTTTCTTCGGGAATTTATTTAGTAGCTCCTTCAGAAGTTGATTTGACGAAGAATGCTGCTAGGGTACCCGGGTACCCAAGAAGCTGAAATGATCATTACTCCGTGAGTTTTCAAAATTTTTGATTCATTCAACTCACAAACTCATTATATATTGAGATAATATTTGGACCGGTCCGATCAACGTGGGTGCCGGAAAATCCTGATTTTTGGGTCCATGTTTTTATACAAAACAATGTTCGGGATTTACGGTAGTATCTAGTATCTGACCAGCCTGGGATCATACAACGTGTTGACTGTGAAGCTACGATTTCGGATCAGGCTTCCCGTGGGGCCATGGTAAATTGACAGCATCCAAGACTCAACAATGTGTGCTTCAATATGGTATATAAAGACATGCTCCTGAAAATCCGGATTTTTTCAGGAGTATTTTTGGGAACCATTTCAGAAGTTCATGAGTTCTTTGGGAAATTTCTTCAGGAGTTTGCTTCAGAACTTCTTGAGTAGTTACTTTAGAAGTTTCTTATAAAAACCCCTTGATGTTCTTCCCAAGAGTTTTTTGGGAATTTTACCAGAAGTTCCACCGAGAACTTTCACAGGAGTTCACTCGTGATTTCCGGCAAAAGTGTTTTTTGAGAATTCTTCTAGGATTAATTTCGATAATCTCTGCAGGAGGTGAATTGGTAATTCCTCCGGAAGATAAATTGAGAATCTCTTTAGAGAATGGCAAGTTTTTTCAAGAATTTTATTTATGATTCTTCTAGGAGCTCCATCGATAATTTCTTCAAGAGTTTTATTGAAGATTCCTCAAGGACTTCCTTTTTTAATTCTTCCAGGAATCTTGTTGAAATAAATTCATCAAAAATTACTTTAGACACGGGGAATTCCCCGGAGATTGCCCCATGAATTCTTCCGTGGATTCCTCCAAGAATTCCCCCGGGGATTCCTCCAAGAATTTTCTCGGGGATTCATCCAGGAATTCCCCCGGGGATTCCTCCGGGAATTCCCCCGGCGATTCCTCCGGGAATTTCCCCGAGGATTCCTTCGGGAACTCCTCCGGGAATCTCTTTGAAATAAATTCATCAAAAATGTCTTGAGACACGGGGAATTCCCCCGGGGATTGCTCCTGGAATTCCCCAGTGGATTGCTCCAGGAATTCTTCTAGGGATCCCTCCGGTAATTCACACGGAGATTCCTCTGAGGATTCCTCCGGGAATTTCTCTAGGGATTCCTCCAAGGATTTCTCCGGAATATATCCAGGGATTCTTCTAGGAATTTCTTCAGGGATTGTTCCAGGAATTGCTCCAGGAATTTCTCTAGGATTTCCTCCAGGGATTCCTCCAGGAATTTGTCCAGGGAATTTCTCCAGGGATTCCACCAGGAATTTTATTGATGATTCCTCTAGGAGCTCCCTCGATAATTTTTTCAAAAGTTTTATCGAAAATTTCTCAAGGACTTACTTTTTTTAATTCTTCCAGTAATCTCTTTGAAATAAATTCATCATAAATTAGTTGAGACACGGGGAACTCTCCCGGAGATTGCTCCAGGAATTCTCCTAGGGATTCCTCCAGGATTTTCTCCAGGGATACCTCTAGGGATTCTTCCAAGGATTCCTCCAAGAATTTCTCCAGGATTCCTTCCAGAAATTCTTCCAGGGATTTGTCTATGAATTCCTTCAGCATTTTTTCCAGGATTTCCTCTGAGGATTCTTCAAGGAATTCCAAAGGATTCCTCCAGGAATTCTCCTAGAGATTCCTCCAGGAATTCTTGCAGAGATTCCTCCAGGAATTCTTTTAGAGATTCCTCCAGGATTTTTTCCAGCGATTCTTCTAGGAATTTCTCCAGGGATTCTTCCAGGAAATCCTCCAGGAATTCTTCCAGAAATTCTTTCTGGGATTCTTCCAGGAATTCCTCCAGGGATTCTTCCAAGAATTCCTTCAGGAATTCTTCCAGGAGTTCTTCCAGGATTTCCTTGACGAATTTCTCCAGGGATTCCACCAGGATTTTTTCCAGGGATTCTTCCAGAAATTCCTCCAGGGTTTCTTCAAGGAATTCCTCCAATCATTCTTCCCGGAATATATCCAGGGATTCTTCGAGGAATTTCTCCAGGAACTCCTCCAGAAATTTCTCCAGGGATACTTCAAGCAATTTCTCCAGGGATTGTTTCAGGAATTTCTCCAGGGATTCTTTCAGAGATTCCTCCAGGAATTCTTTTAGAGATTCTTCCAGGCATTCTTCCAGAGATTCCTCTAGGAATATCTCCAGGAATTCCTCCAGGAATGTCTCCAGGGATTCCACCAGGGATTCTTCCAGGAAATCCTAAAGGGATTCTTCAACGAATTCCTCCAAGAACTGTTCCAGGAATTCTACCAGGGATACTTCGATGAATTCCTATAGATATTCTTCCAAGAGTTCCTCCTGGGATTCTTCCAGGAATTCCTCCAGGGATTCTTCCAGGAATTCCTCCAGGGATTCTTTCAGGAATTCCTCTAAGGATTTTTCTAGGAATTCCTCCAGGAATGTTTCCCGGAATTTCTCCAGGGATTCTTCAAGGAATTTATCCAGGGGATCTTCAAGGAATTGCTCCAAGGATTCTTCCCGGAATTACTCCAGGGATTCTTCAAGGAATTCCTCCAGGGATTGTTACATGAATTCTTCCAGGGATACTTCCATGAATTCCTATGAGGAATCCCTGAAAAAAAAACAGGAGAAATCCCTGCAGCAATCCCTGGAGTAGTCTCTCGAGTAATCCCTGGAAGAATCTCAGGAATCCCAGGACGAATCTGTAGAAGAATTCCTGGAGGAATTCCTTGGAGAATCCCTGGAGAAATTCTTGGAAGAATCCCTGAAGGAATTCATGGAAGCATCCTTGGAAGGATTCCTGGAGGAAATCCTGGAGGAATTCCTGGAAGAATTCCTGGAGATATTCCTAGATTGATTGATTTGTCTTTATAAAAGAGACTTTCAGCCCTTGGCTGGTCAATCTCTATCCTAAACAGTATTCCTAGAGGAATCCCCCTGGAGGAATCTCAGGAGGAATTTCTGGAAGAATCTCTAGAAGAATTCCGGGAGAAATTCCTTGAAGAATCTCTGGAGGAATTCCTGGAAGAATCCCTGGAGGAATTCCTGGAGGAATCTCTGGATGAATTCATGGAGGAATCTCTGGAAGAACTTGTTGAAGAATTCTTGGAGGAATCCCTGAAAGAGTTCCTGGAGGAATCTCTGGAAGAATTCTTGGAGGAATCTCTGGAAGAATTCCTGGACAAATCTATTGAAGCATTCTTGGAGGAATCTCTGGAAGAATTCCTGGAAGAATCTCTGGAAAAATTCTTGGAAGAATCTCTGGAAGAATTCCTGGAAGAATCCCTGGAAGAATCCCTGAAGGAATCTCTGGAATAATTCCTGGAGGAATCTCCAGAAGAAATCCAGGACGAATCTCCAGAAGAATTCCTGGAGGAATTCCTTGAAGAATCCCTGGAGAAACTCCTGGAAGAGTCCCTGGAGGATTTCATGGAAGAATCCTTGGGTGATTCCTGGAGGAATTCCTGGAAGAATAACTAAAAAAATCCTGGATGAATTGCTGGAAGATTCCTTGGATGAATTCCTGGAAGAATCCCTTAAGGAATCCTTGGAGTAGTGTCTGGAGGAATCCCTGGAAGAATCCCTGGAGGAATCTCAGGAATAATTCCTGGAGGAGTCCCTAGAAGAATTCCTGGGAGAATTTTAAGAAGAATTCCTGGACAAATCTGTAGAAGAATTCCTGCAGGAATCCCTGGAGAAATTCCTGGAAGAATTCCTGGAGGAATTCCTAGAAGAATCCTTGGAAAAATTCAGGAAGAATCCTTGAAGGAATTCGTGGAAGAATCCCTGAAGGAATTCATGGAAAAATCGCTTAAGGAATTCATTGAAGCATCCCTGAAGGAATTCATGGAAGAATTCCTGAAGTAATTCATGGAAGATTCCCTGGAGGAATTCCTGGAAGAATCCCTGGAGAAATGCCTTGAAAAATCCCTGAAGTAATTGCTGGAAGAATTCCCGAAAGGAAATTCTGGAGGAATTCCTGGAGATATTCCTAGAGAAATCTCTGAAGGAATTCCTGGAAGAATCTCCAAAAGAATTACTGGAGGATCCCTGATGAAATTCCTGTATGAATCCCGGGAGGAATTCCTGGAAGAATCCCTGGAGGAATTCCTGGAAGAATTCCTGGAGGAATTCCAGAAAGTATCCCTGGAAGAATTCCCGGAACAATCCCTGGGGGAATTCGTGGTGGAATCCCTGATGAAATTCCAGGAGGAAATCCTGGAGGAATTCCTGGAGGTATTCCTTGAGGAATCTTTGGAAAAATTCCTTAAGGAATTCCTGGAGGAATCTCTGGAAGAATCCCTGGAGAAATTCCTGGAATAATCCTTGGAGGAATTCCTTTAAGTATCCTTGGAGAAATTCCTTGGCGAATCCCTGGAAGAATCCCTGGAGAAATTCATGGAGGAATTTCTGGAAGAATCCCTGGAGGAATCCTTGAAAGAATTGCTGGACGAATCCCTGAAAGAATTCCTGGAGGAATCCCTGAAAGAATTCCTGGAGATATTCCTAGACGAATCCCCGGAAGAATCTTTGGAGAAATTCCTGGAGGAAATCCTTGAAGAAATTCCTGGAAAAATTCCTGGAGATATTCCTAGACGAATCCCTGGAAGAATCCCTGGAGAAATTAATGGAGGAATTTCTAGAAGAATCCCTGGAAGAATCCCTGGAGGAATTCCAGAAAGTATCCCTGGAAGAATTCCCGGAACAATCCCTGGGGGAATTCCTGGTGGAATCCCTGATGAAATTCCAGGAGGAAATCCTGGAGGATTTCCTGGAGAAATTCCTTGAGGAATCTTTGGAAGAATTCCTGGAAGAATCCCTTAAGGAATTCCTGGAGGAATCTCTGGAAGAATCCCTGGAGAAATTCCTGGAATAATCCTTGGAGGAATTCCTTGAAGTATCCTTGGAGAAATTCCTGGAGGAAATCCTTGAAGAAATTCCTGGAAGAATTCCTGGAGGAATTCCTAGACGAATCCCTGGAAGAATCCCTGGAGAAATTCCTGGAGAAATTCCTTGACGAATCCCTGGAAGAATCCCTGGAGAAATTCATGGAGGAATTTCTGGAAGAATCCCTGGAGGAATCCTTGAAAGAATTCCTGGACGAATCCCTGAAAGAATTCCTGGTGGAATCCCTGAAAGAATTCCTGGAGGAATCCCTGAAAGAATTCCTGGAGATATTCCTAGACGAATCCCCGGAAGAATCCTTGGAGAAATTTATGGAGGAAATCCTTGAAGAAATTCCTGGAAGAATTCCTGGAGATATTCCTAGACGAATCCCTGGAAGAATCCCTGGAGAAATTAATGGAGGAATTTCTGGAAGAATCACTGGAGGAATTCCAGAAAGTATCCCTGGAAGAATTCCCGGAACAATCCCTGGAGGAATTCCTGGTAGAATCCCTGGAGGAATTCCAGAAAGTATCCCTGGAAGAATTCCCGGAACAATCCCTGGGGGAATTCCTGGTGGAATCCCTGATGAAATTCCAGGAGGAAATCCTGGAGGAATTCCTGGAAGTATTCCTTGAGGAATCTTTGGAAGAATTCCTGGAAGAATCCCTTAAGGAATTCCTGGGGGAATCTCTGGAAGAATCCCTGGAGAAATTCCTGGAATAATCCTTGGAGGAATTCCTTGAAGTATCCTTGGAGAAATTCCTGGAGGAAATCCTGAAGGAATTCCTGGAGGAATTTCTGAAGGAATTCCTGGAGGAATCTCTTGGAGAATTCCTGGAGGAATCTCTGGAAGAATTCCTGGAGGAATCTCGAGCTGATTCTGGAGGGAGTTTTTAAAGTAAGTCCTAGAGGAGTTCCCTCCAGAAACTCTCGAAGGAATTCCAGGAGGAACTACTGAAGAAAATTCCGATGGAACTCCTGAAGGAATTCACCGGAATGATATTCCCGAGTACCTTGAATGAACTCAGAATTCCAGAAGGAATATGTGGAGGAATTTCTAGAAGAACCTTAGGAGGAATTTCCAAAAAAGCTCCTGCAGAAATTATCGATGAAACTCCCGAAAGACCACATGAAAAAGTATCCGAAGGGAAACCTGGAAACATTTTCGAATCAATTTTTTTATGAGTTCTCGATAGAAATTCTCGAAGGTACACCCGGAAAAATTTCTGTACAAATTCCCTGAAAGAATTCCCAAAAATACCTGAAGGTATTCTGGAAGGAAATCTAGAGAGGTTCCCTAAAATAATAATCGGAGGATCTCCTGGAAGAATTCCCGATGAACTCCTAAAGAAATTTTCAAAGGATCACCTAAGGGAAAGTAATCTCCCAAATCAATTCGGGAAAAATAATTCCCGATAGAATACCTGGAAGAATCCCAAAGGAGCTCCCGAGGAAAATCCTGGAGGAATATTCGTAACATTTCCTGAAGGAATTCACGATAGAGCTCCTAGAGAAATTCCTGAAGGAATTTCGGGAGGGATTTCAGAAGAATCTCCTGGAAAAATTCCCGAAGCATCAACTGGAGGAATTCCTGAAGAAACTCCTAAAGGAATTCCGATGGAACTTGAGAAATTTCCGAATGAAATCCTGGAGGAATTCTCGATGGAACTCCTGGAGGAATGCCCAAAAAAATCCCAAAGGAACTCTTGAAGGATCTCCAAAAGGAACTCCTTGAGGAACTCCAAAAGAAACTCCTGGAGGAATTCCCAAAAAAAACTCTTTTGAGAAAATCTTGATGATTCTCCATAATAAATTTCCAAAAGAACCCTTGGTAAAATACTCGAAATTCATGAAAGAACTCCTTTAGAAAATGCCAATAGAACTCCTCAAGGATTTTCCGATGGAACTCTTCGAGGTAATTCTGAAGGGACTACTAAAGGTATTTCCGAAGCAATACTTTGAGAAATTCCCGAAGGGATACCTGGTGGATTTATCGATGAAACTCCTGCAAGAATTTCCGAAGGAATCCGTTGAGGAATTCTCGAAGAAACTCATGGAGCAATTCCCGATGGAACTCCTAGAGGAATCTTCGAAAGCAAACAAATCAATTCTCGAAGAACTTCATTCCGAGCTTCATTCAGGATACCTGATGAAGCTCCTGAAGGAATTCCCGAAGTAATATCTGGAGGAATTTCTGTAGGAACTCCTGGAGGAATTACCAATGGAACTCCTAAAAAAAAAAACTCTTGGAGGAATTCTCGATAGACTACATGAAGGAATATCTGAAGGAATAATTCTCGAAAGAATCCCTCTAAATACCCCATTGAAGTCCTAAAGGGATTTTCGATGGAATTTCTGGAGGAATTTCCAAAGGAACCCCTAGAGAAATTCCTGAAGAGATACCTGGCGAAATTGTCTTGGAAGAGCCTCAGATGAATGCTCGAAAGAACTCCTGAAAGTATTGCTGAAATAACTTCTAGAGGAATTCCCGCAAGAATTGCTCAAGGAATCTCAAAGAAGAAAAAAAAACTAGTGAAGGAAGTCTGTCAGCGGAAACCATGTTAGAAGAATTTTAAAAGAAATTTCTGGTACCGGAATCTCGAAGGAATCTCCAAAAAAACTTACTAGAAGAATCCCAAAAAAAAAGCGCTGAAGAAACCCAGATGTGATTTCTGCTGGAGGAATCTTGAAAAAAAAATACTCATAGATTCCCCGAAGCGATTCCTCTTTGACGAACCTTTCAAATAATTCTTGCTAAAGAAATGCGGAAGGGATTTTTCTGCTGGAAATCTCAACAGCAATCCCTGCCAGAGATTTTAATGAAAGAGTTCCTGTTCAGAAAAAAAGTCCTCGTGGAATATCTATTTAGACGAAGTTCCTGCCGGAGGCATGCCGAAAGAAAATCCTGTAGGAGAAATAATATCAGAGGGAATTCCTAATTGAATCCCACAAGAAATGTCTTGGTACATTCCGGAGAATTTCCTTCTGGAGGATTGCCACAAGAGAAGTCCTACTTGAGAAGTATTCCCGCTGGAGTTTTGTGGCAGGTGAAAAATCGATCTGAAACTGGAAATGCTGGGTCATGGTTTAAAAAACTTCCGTGCACTACCAAGAACTTGTAATACAATTTCCCACAGCATTTTAAATTGTGTCCGATGCCATTAGAATTTCACAAAATTTGCTGCATTTAAAATATTTTATGAAATTATGAAGTTGTTCTTCAAGAAAGAAAGGTAAACATTGCTCCTCCTCACTAGCTTTGATGCTGGGCGCTGCGTTGCAATGCGTCAACTTTGAACATTTTCAAAGTTTAGAACGACTTCAGCGTTTTTAGTACAATGACGTACGTCACGCAACGCATCATTGTGACTTGCTGCACTGAAAGCCATTGCTTCAAACCGAGCTGTCAGTTACAGCTGAAGTCGAAGTCGAAGTCGACGCAGCATTGTGGCTCCCGCTTAAACTCATCCACAGCCCAATAGGAAGCAATCGGTGAAGCACTAGATTACAAGTGGTGAGTTGGACTTTTGTACAGTGAGAAGGTGAGTTCTCGATCTCTACAATGCAATGGTGAAAACGGTGTCCGGCCATTTGGCCGAATGCCGTTTGGCCGAATGCCGTTTGGCCGAACGCCATTTGGCCGAATGCCATCTGGCCGAAAGGGTCGTTTGGCCGAATGCCGTTTGGCCGAATCATGATCAAAAGAATTCAGAGGATGTTTTTGACATTCTAACTGCCAATATGATTATCAGAAGTATTTCCTTCTTTTTATCATAGGCTATTCTTTCTAGTTTTAATATTCAGGGATTAGTTGGCGTTGAAACTGTCAATATATCATCGAAGATTTTTCCTTCTTTGAATCATAGGCTGTTCTTTCGAGGTATACTGGGACGGGAACAGTGGTATGGTCACTTGATTTCATCATTCATTTTTCGGCCAAACGGCATTCGGCCAAATGGCATTCGGCCAAATGACCCTTTCGGTCAAATGGCGTTCGGCCAAACGGCATTCGGCCAAATGGCGTTCGGACAAATGACCCGGAACCGGTGAAAACGACGTAAGTATTATGATTCCTTGCCTACTTTGATGCTGTTTGAGTTAAACTTTGAGTAACTGTGTTGTTTAAGTTGTAGGAAATGGAGAAAACAACAACATAGTTACCCAAAGTTTCTCGGAATAGATCGGACACTAGGCAGGTTTGGTGCAGCTCCCGCCTTCGCCTCCGCATGGACAGTTTACTCCTGTCATTTGCAATTACAAGGCTTGTGTCCCAGTTCAAAAGACTTTATGCAGGCATCTGATATCGAGGGAAATTGTATTAGTACATACGTCTGATACAGCGTACGTTGGCTCCCAGATCCATGAGCTAGAAATGGCTGTTCATTGCTTTCAAGATCCCCGAGTACTGACTTTCTTAGGCCAACCCAGCCATCTCGGTTGGGGTCCGTATCGCGAGTTTTGTTGATTTTTTGGAGTTCAGACTCTTATTAGGGCTAACTCAAAATCAGTTAGGGTCGGGAGAAGAGCTACTCATAGAACTTGCGAGTGTCGTCAGGTGGCTCTTTCCCCTTCCTTCTAGGTCATCCAAACTATTGTGAGGTTTGGAATATAGGGTCTAAACAGCGGCTAGAGTAAATTTTTAGGTTGCATGGAGTTATGGTACACGATTGACTTGGTTTATTGAAGCACATAGAAAACTACCAGAGACTATGAGATACTTTCGAAATATTATCCAAACAGTCTACTATTCAGAACATGGGATGTACAACCATTATTATTATTATTATTATTGACTTTTTATTATGGGGAAATTCAGCTCGAGGCTGGTCCATCCCCGTACATCTCATCTACAACCATTTGGCCAGGGCCCGGACATGTTTTACTTTAAATTAATTAATTCTCTATTAATATAATGAATATGGTCGAAAATCAACCCACATTTGGACAATTTCCACAAAATTGGTCATAACTCAGAGGAGGAGAAATCAACATCTTCAAAAGATTCTAGAAAAAGGTATAATCACAGACAAACAGACGTCTAACTCTGCTCACTTCCCATAGTTTCCCTTTTTACCGGATTATTGAAACATTCCATAGTTCGCAAATAGGGGAAATTACCTATTCTCGGCCGTTTTGTTCTCTTCGTCTTGGGGGGTTTTTTAAACCCTATTGAACTTAGAGTTGGCCTCAAATCCTTTCTAACTAAGCTGAATGATATGGCCAAGTTTCAGGCAATTTGGTTGACGAAAACCCCCCATGACGAAGAGAACAAACCTGCCGATAATACCCAATGTCACCCTAGTTCGCTCATGGCGCTCGCATAGTTTTTGCTCCTTTTTGACACTTGCTCACTACCGCCATCTACTCAGTCGGCTTGCGAACCACAGCGTTATTGGTATTGGGCGATTATGATTTCGTGACGATGATTTTTATCGCATTTTGTTCCAAGTGATACGTCTGTTTGTCTGTGGTATAATTATTCGATAGCCAACTTTGAGCTGTTATATCTCCGGATTCAATGACCCGAAGGCAATGAAATGTTGACCATTTATGACTTATATAATGAGCTTCGAAAAACTTTTCACATAACTTTTAATTCTTAACACGGAAAAAATTATAACGATGTGATTATAGATTATTTTTTAATAAAACACCAATTTTTCTAAAACTTTAACATTGTTTCAAAATTCCAGATGCTAATTATAGTCCATTTAAATTCCCTTTCATTGGCTTGAATATAAATAAATATATTTTGAAGGAAAGTAACGATGTTGCCGGCAATAGATTGAAAAGTAATGGGATGCCCGACTAGAGGAGCACAACAAGAAAATAACAAAATTATATCATAATATGTTACACATATCGTATTTTGATACAATTTTGATAGGGATCATTGCTCTCAAAAAATATTCAAACAAAAATCTAACAAATTATGTTATTTCAATTTTATGTATATTTCTAACAATGTTATATCAAAATGTGTTACATTTTTTGTCTCCTTAAATAATTTACAATGTTTCCAATTTCCGTAATTTTTGAGCTGTTTAGTTGTCAGTATCAATTATTGGTAACACGTTAATCAATTTGAGTTTTAGATTTACACAGTGATATATATTTATTTGTACGGCTTTCATCATCATTGCCTAAAATTTCTACACTGACGCATAAACGAAGAGTGTCGTTTATACAACATATTTTTTGAAGATCTGATGGCTCATATAAAAACATATTTTCATATAATTTGTTTGCTTTTAAAACTGTTCCTAGGACATAACATTTTTTGTTTGAACAGATGAGTAACCGATCAATGCTCAAAAAATCACCATTACAATGTATGAACGAATCGTTGCATTTAAAGTTTTTACACAAGTCTTTTGTGCAGATTTTTATGCCTTTATAGTAGTACTTTCCGCCTTCACAAAAATCAAGTTTTTTTTTAGTTCTTCGCTAACATTTAAGTTTTCTGGCAAAGCAAATAGATTTGTTTTATTAAAGTCTACGTTGTGGCGCATGGGACACCAGACCTTGGAAATCCAATTCCTAATGGGTAAATCTTTTGTTTCCGTAAAACGACGTATCCTATTTAGTAAGAATTTTTGAGACACCTGAAGTACAGGATTTTTTTTCGATGTTTGGAATCCTATAAGCATACTATTGCCATTTTCATATGGATACAATGAAGAATTCCAAAGAGCACCCAGATTTCGAACAGTTTGTACGAGATGTGTCGTTAAATGTACATTGTAAACCATATTCTTTGTGCCATAATATTTTTCAAAATCTTTTACGAAAAGATTCAGTTTTTTCTCGCAAGTGGAAAGAGTGTTTCTGGATATATTAAATTCGAGAAGTTGAAAAATACAAGTGCTCAAAAGCATTAAATGACTCATATACTTGGTTGGCAGAAGATCATTAAAACAGGGATAAATACAGTGAAAAAGAATAGTTTCCCATTCACTAGCTTTGAATTTAGCATGCTCAGATATGCTTCGTATCCTCCTTGGAAAGCTGCTTGGTAATCGAATACTCTGTAATCTTTGTTCTATCAAAACTTTGTGGTTCCCAATATGGTACGGTTGTGACTTGTTCACTGCGTCGCCTTCTAGAAGTAACTCCCATATCAGCTTCATGAGGCCCAAATTCACAAGATGCATATAATCAGGAGGCAATCCTCTGATTATATCAAAATCTGGAATGCCAGTTAGAACGCTTAAGCCTTTGATGCCAAGCACTGCTTTTGGTGTTTCAGAGTTATGAACCTCCAGCATGAGCTTCCTTGTTAACTTATCATCTCTTAATTTAGAGGGTTGGTAAGGATACCGGATCTGATTATTAACGGATTTTCCCGGATGAAGACATACAGTACAGCCAAATTTCCCATTAAACTGCTTCGAACACAAAACTTCGCATCTGCCTACCGAGTCCAAACAGTTTTACAGAACTACCACCTTGTACTGCTCAGAACCAATTTCGATTCCCTCACGAAGGCGCCGTGTTTGTTGAATGAAATTTTTATGGAACAATGCCATATCAGGTTTACCTTTGTTAAACCATAAGGCAGCAATAATTAAATTGTTTTTGTCAAATCTTAATCAAGGCGGCAGATTATTGATTGTAAGGAAAAGAGGATATAACGGTTTTTTGGTTGTGCTCTTGTATGGTGCCGCGCTGTCCTCATTTGCCAAAAGTGTTATGAATTTGCCTTCTTGACGTGACATCGTTTCCTGCGCTAGAAGTCCTCTGTTGATATCACGCAAATCATTGTCAATAACGTGCTTCTCGTAATATTTGATCTGTTCGGAGTATTTCAGTACCGTTTCCCGAATTTGCTGCTCCAAAGAAAAGACTACAAAAAAGTCTTTTTCTTTAGAATTACAATTTGTTATTGGACACCGAGTTCCTGCATTGGGTGTGCCAGTGTATCTGAAATGCATTAGATTTTAAATGAATTGTGTGATGTTTATAATACATAAATTTAAAATTCTTACCCATATTGACAATTTTGACAAAAGTATATCCGCTCTAATTCATAATTATTTGGGAATATGCGTTTAAAAGACTCGAAGGTCTCTGGAAAGGTTTTATCCATGGAGATCACATTGAACATTCGTAAAATATGCTCAACTCCCTGCTGTGGTAGTTTATACTTAATGTAAATGTTAAGTATCATAAGTAGCACATCATTTACTAGAATATCATTCTTGAACTTGATAAATTCACTGTTTGCGTCAATATGCTCCTAGAATAAAGAAAAGATAGCAAATATCAATACGCAGGTAATCATATAACAGGTCAAACTCGATTAACCGACTGATGATGATGTTATATTTGATTATCAAAAACCTTGAAACTGACGGTTGTTAATGCCGTTCACACCAAATCAAAACAGCTTAATTAAATCATCTTACCCATTCCATCGTTCTTTCATTGCTCTCATCTTCAAAATCCATGGCGGTTTCCGATGCATCACATGCAATTGAACAGCTATGCTCAGATTGTGAATCTGGGTTTTCATAGCATTCATTGGAATCATTTAGTTGATAATCCTGAAATTCGAGCTCCATTTCTGATGTTACTGAATAGGAACTGTTGCCTTCTTCTGGTGGATCAACTAAATTGTTTTCATCGGTAATATCTGGAATAGTATCTGAAACAACGGAACAAAATATAGTTTATTTAAAAAAAACTCCATATTTGTATATACTGTAAGTATTGTTTTCTTCATATTTCATACCTGTCTCAGCATTTTCCAAAGATTCCGCGCGAATATTATGGACATTCTTGCAGCAAACAATCTCGTTAGTGGTGATCTGGGACTGGTTTGTTCTTATTCGCTACAAATGGTTCAATTAGCAATTTGTTTTTAATGAAAATTTAATATATTACATACCTTTTTTATGTATTTCTGGTTGTACCACGGATTCATTAACCAATAATGATTGGGTCTCCGCTTATCGCTCATTTTAGAGGCGAACTCAAAGTTTATTTTTTCGCACTAAGTATTATAAATAAAATAAGACAAAACTTACTCTAATTCCGCATGCATTCACTCATAATTAAATTTGACAATTGAAATAAGGGTTGGCAAACAAATCAATAAGAATTCCGGAGTAATTCGCGAATAGGGCGTAACTGACAAAGCAATAACATTGTGAAAACAACAACCAAATTTTGCTGATACAGTTTCAATTCCTACCCAACAAACATTTTTGCTGTATAAGAGTGGAACAAACCACTCTTAAGCAAACTTTAGCTTAAAAAACTACTGTTCAGCTAGTTCTGTTACTTGGGTATTTAGTAGTAATTCGGAGTAATTCAACATGAACAAGCTTAAATGACACAATTCTGACACATTTTCTTGATTTTCTAATAAAACAGTACGAATTTGTTAATTTTTGCACTAAAATTTGCATTTATTTAATTACGCCCGAATTGATGCCAGATAATGCTAAATACGCCCAATACTATGCGCCTTGAATCGATATCAATTTCAGAATCGCCCTTTACTATTCGCCTTGATTTTGATTTTGACAGGATTTCGTCGTTTGCTTTCGCTGTGTTTACGTTTTGATTTCAGTTTCACCTTTCACTATCGCCGTGTTTATGTTTTGATTTCAGATTCGCCTTTCACTATCGCCGTGTTTACGTTGTGATTTCAGTTTCGCCATTTACTTTCGTAAACAATAACACCAGGAGTGGCACGGTGTCAAATGTCCATGGACTTGATGGAAATCTTGAGCAATTTCAGGAAAAGGGCTCAACATCATTGAAAACATGTTTTCAATGATGTTGAGCCCTTTCCTGAAATTGCTCAAGATTTGTGATTGTGACAGCCCTGCAACTTTGCATGATGTTATCGTATAGACACTATAGATACCATAGATATGCGCAGATATTATTGAACAATATTGCGCATTCTGTTCAGCACTGGACTGCGCACTCAGTCTTCATAAGTGCGAAAACGTTAATAAAAGTGCGCGATTGCATCAAACCCAGTTGGTGTCTTCGGCGCACTATTTCTTTGAATTATGCTGGATAAGTGCTCTTAACACACCCACCGAGTTGATTTGTTGCTATCGCGCACTTTTATTTAAGTTTTCGCACTCTTGAAAACTCGTGCGCTAGTCAAGAGGTGAACTAAATGCGATATATAATTTTACTGTTTGCCGAGCGAATATGGCGTTATGCAATCCATTGCCGCTATGGATTACTGCACGAATTTATACTGGCCTGCTTACTCTCACACGAAATTTTACGTTTGAGCGGCACCACCAAAACGACAAATTTTCAGTGAGAGTAGTAAGCAAGCCAGCATAAATTCGTGCTGTGGACTTTTATAGTTTATTGCATTGCTAGCTGGACTGCGACAGAGTGCGGAATCTTAAATAAAAGTGCGATATTGCATCAAATCGTTCTGGTGTCTTCACCGCACTTATTCATCATGAGCTAATGAATAAGTGCGGTGAAGACACCGAAACGATCTGACACCAAATCGCACTTTTATTTAAGATTCCGCACTTTCTCGTCACACTTTTAACGGCGCAATGCGCAATATATTGAAATCGTAACGTCCGTTCGATTGGTTGTTCGTTTGGCTGCATTTGTCTTCGCCTCCGCGAGTCTATGATATCTATAGTGTCTATAACCGGCTACCGTTGAACTGTCATTTGCTCGTGCGCGTATTGAAAAGTCATTTGTCGTGCTCGTATAACCAGAGGCGCGCGCATAGTTTTTCCACTGACAAACAGACGTCACACTCTCATTGCTTCCCATCGATCACCTTTTTAACGGTTGATTCAAATATTCAGTAGTAGGTCGATCGACCACTCTCGCTGGTATCGTTTTTGCTCCTGTTTGACGTCTGCTCACGTCTGGCGGCCCGGCCAAACACAGTACGTTTAGTATTGGGCGATAACGTTTTCGTGACGATGTTTTTTTTTTAATTAAATTTGTGTTACGTCTGTTTCTCTGTGTTTTTTTTAGTTTGATATTTCACACTAGCGCTGCCTGTTGACAATATTGCACAACGCAGTGTTTCGGAAAACATTTGCAGTTGATGGTAGTGTGAACTGGTCGATGGATTTTCATGAAAACTGTCCTGGGTTTCAAATGGACATCAAATGGATAAGTAGGGTTTGGGACCATTTGGGCAGAAGCACCTATTTTGGGCACTTGTTGCTATAATTCAGTCAATTTTTAACCGATTGACTTGATTTTTGAGACACGATCAGATACGCACAGTCACAGTCAAGTCAATCGGTTTGAAATTGACTGAGTTAGAGCAGCAAGTGCCCAAAATAGGTGCTCCTGCCCAAATGGTCCCAGACCCTAATGAAAATTTGCCATTTCAACCGGAAAATGTAATGCCAAGAACCACAGTGCATGTTACGGAGTGTAGAAAATACATTCTATGGGTTTATTTTTTTTATAATTCATTGACGATCTTGCGCCTATTACGATGCACAGGCAAACAAAATTGTCTCACCGCAAAATGTTCACACTGGTTTCAGCATATATGGGGGCATCCATTTAGTACGTCACGCTAAAAATGGGAATTTTCAACCCCCCCTCCCCCCCCGTACGGGTTTTTCCTATACTTAATACATTGCTTGTCACACTTTTCAGAACCCCCCCTCCCCCCTCTAAGCGTGACGTACTTTAGGGATGCCCCCTATTGGTTGCAGTCGCCGCTACAGTAATTTAGCAGCGGGTGCGTACTTTGGAGTGGTGTTTTGAATAATCGGTTTGTTTACGCGCTGTTTCCTTTGTTGTTGGATAAACATTGTTCTTTCATTGATTGAATATTCGCGCGATCGTTGCGAAATCATTGCAATGCTCAATATTTGACACATACCCATGTTTAGTTTAAATGTTAATCGCATAAAATATTTTCTATATTTGTTGACAGTTTGTGTATGCGGGCAGCAACCTAAGATCGACCAACTTAAGCAGCAGAATGATAGTTTGGTTTCGGAAAACAAGAAATTGAAATGTTCAAATGACAAAATGACAAACCGATGCCTGACCCTAACGGATGCACTGAACGCAAAAGTATTGGGCAAACCGCACGATGAAAATTTCACTGAGGTGGACGGATATCCTGATAAAATTAAGCTGAAGAAATTTTCTGAAGTTGCCGGTAGTCGGGATTACATTTTTGTCAAACTACTGCTGTTGGACATCTTCACGGACGGTCTGAAAAATAAGACTCTCACAGGTCGTGTAACCAACAACCCGAATGGACGAAAAGGAGGCGAACGGGTTCATGTTGACGAGTCAACAGAAAAAGATCGTCTCGAACCTGCAAAAGTTAAATATATCGAAGGTAAATGTTAATTCTATGAATCATTTCTTGAAACTTATACTTTTGTTCTTTTCAGAGCGTTTCGTTGAGCACCGCTGCTACCAAGGCGATACGGCGGCTGTGGCTGGAGTGAAAATTGAACAGTGCCGCGAACTGATCGCACGAGTTCTCGTCTACTACGGAAAGAAATGACTCGATGCATACATGATTTGTTTTTGAATTACAAAGAAAATTTCAAGTTTGTTTTAAAAGGTTTAAAAACTCGGAAGTTAATGGGTTGATACCAATGTTTTCTTTTATGTGAATAGTATATCTATCGGCGTGGGATACTCCAAAGGATATTAAAAATAAACTGTTCTGAACGTAATTATTTTGCTTTTTTTGTCTGCACAAACGAGAAATTCAGTATTATGAATGAAATCATACTTTGTTAGAATTTTGATCTAAAATATCAAAAAGCATATAACTCGGTATGTTAAAATTAAGATATATACTATATCAAACTGTAATATAAGTTTGATATATTGTATCAAAACCGTATAACGGAGTTTAATATGTTTTTGTTGGAATCATAACACATTTTGTTATGTTTTTGATAGAATTCATATAATATTTAGTTATAATTTTTGTTATTTTAACAACATCGTGCATCTAAATTATAACAAAATATGTTAGATAAAGTCGGTATAACATACTAACATATTTTGTTATAATTTAGTTATGTTCCTCTAGTCGGGTGCTTATTTAAAATAGACCAATTTACTAAAAAAATCATAAAATAAAGGAAATTGATATAACTTTTTTTCTTGTTAATAATTTCAATTGAAGTCAAAAGTTTTTCTAAGCTCATTATATAAGTCGGGATTACACAGGATTATTCTATCGTCGAGCAATATTTGTGATTCCGGTTATGATGGCATCGACCACTTAGCTTGGCAATGCCCGTATGATGACGTCTCCAGAGAACTACTGTTGGATGTTCTTGAGGCTCGAGGTAGACAGCCTTTTTGTTCTTGTGAAAGGTGTGTTGGGCACTCGCGATGTTACGTTACGTACTTTTGTCTTGTATAAAGGTTCAATTCTCTTGCGTTTACTTCACAAGTTATTTTTTCTACTGTTCTTGTCTTTTCTTGTATTGTTCCTGGCCATCCGGTAGATGATAAGCCCACTGCAATCTGCTACTGAACCGCTTTGAAGGCAACGTACACGCCAATACGTTACACCTTCCGAATGAACTTCAGATAGGCTCTTGGATAGATTTCACAACCGGTACCATGGACATCCTGAAAGCATATGTGATCCACTGATCTCGAGTACTCTGGCTCCACCACTTACTAACTATGTCAAGTCCGAAGATATGTGTATATAAGGTAATTTTCCAATTGTTGCACGGCTAAAAATTCGCCAATTATTGCATAAGAATAACATGGAGTGTGCAACACTAGGTAAGTTTTTAGCCGTGCAACAATTGGAAAATTACCCTTATATACAAACATTAGATATGGTTCCCCAAAGCGTTAAACTCGATTGAGCTGCAAATGAATGAACTAGATAAAAAAAAAACAATTCTCAAATCTTCAAATTCAACTCATGTCACGAATTCTGTTCGTTTAGCAGTAAGACATGTTTACTCATGTCATGTAACTCAAAGGTTCACTTATTGAAGAAATACGACTTGCATACTTATCATCTATTTATTGCTTTCAAAGTACACTTCATTTTGTATCTCGCAGCGAGAATGAACACCCGTTTTAGTATAAAAAAGCGAGTTAAAGCAAATAAATGACAGAATTCTCACAATAATTCGAATATTGACTAGAATTTTTTGTATGACTCGTGAATCATTGAAAAAAGTAATGGTTTATTTTAATAGTAAATGGATATTTTGAGGTATGTTTAGTTGGGTCCTTGGTTTATGAAGCAAAACACACGGCCTCGGCAAAATCAATTTTCTCGTTCGTTCAATTGCCCGTAGTTTTTTTCCCTCACAAAATCAACTCCATTCAATTGACGATGACACCGAAACCACGTTCAGCTTTGTCATGAAAAATTCAAACCGCACAAGCAAACAGAACTTACCTGAGGTAGGCCGAGCTACTCAGAAAGAAAATCTCAAACTCCCATCTCCCACAGCTCCAAACCGCATAGGTATTCCTACACGAACCGAGAAAAAGTCACCTCTTAATTTATTCAATCATCCCTGCTCACAGCACAAATGTGGTTTCCTTGACCAGAAAACACCTTCCGTCCGTCCGTCCGTCGCGTCGTCTTGCTATTGGATCTTCTTTTTCCATCATCCGGCGTCACACAGTCTGATTCGAAACCGGCAGCAAATGAAGCAGAACAGCACTGGAGCAGCTCCCATTAGCATCCATTCTCACCAAGGAACAGGATCGAAACGAATCGGATCGGATTCATCGAGGTGGCTCCCTCCCACGCTTTCGTTCACATGCACGAGTTGACAGAATCCGTTCTTCTCGGAACGAAATGCCACTCATCGTCAGTTGCCATATTTGGGGCGGCAGGCGACGGCGGCGGTAGAACATAAGTGGAACCCCATCAGAGTCATCATCCTCTTATGTTTTCCAAACTCTGTCATCCGATTTTCGAATTTTTCACTTTTGAGTTTTCTCAAATTGGAGCCGAGAGGGAGTGAGAGTTCAGAAGGGTGGTTGAAAGAGCTGATGTGTCTTGAACAGAATGTTTGCCAATGTACGGGATGGTGGGGCTTTTGATTCGAGTGGCAATTCTGGTGTGAAAGAGGGCTTCGATCGTCAAATTTAGGACATAGGCCTGCTTTATAACCTTGATAAAACTAGCGAAGTCGAATATTATATTAACCTTAATAAGAGGCAGTATAGGCTTAGGAAGGATTCAATATCGAATTCTGTATGATATTTACCTAGTAAATCCTCTAATGCAGCCAGAGTTGTAACACCAGATTAACAATTTGAAAGCCAATTTGTTTTAAGGAGGTTCTAAGAACCATCAAACAGCCAGAACTATTATACTTTGGTTTTATAATGGTTTTCGAATCTATTTAGTTTAAAAATGTCACCTAGGTAGATTCTACTACAGTTTTCGAAATACTAATTTAGATTGTCAACTTTTATTTCTGAATCTTAAACACTCTTACTGGATTCTCTACATGGAGATCGCCAGTTATAGTTCATCACTTTGAACTTTTCCACCACTCTCCCCAAATGGAAAAGTGTCGGTATGCCTTTTGAATTTCTCATTGGGAAGGCCACAGACTGGTGCAGAAATCTGATTCCTATCAATCGCTATTGCTGACGGTGTCGTAAATGGAAGATATTTTCATCCATTTCAATCATCTCATAGAACTTGCTGAGGGGGTACGGGGAAAGGAAACCGATGGAAATATGTGAAGGAGGCACTTATTTGCTGAGACGGCCATTGATATCTCGTCCTTTTTATGATTGTCAGAATTGAGACGATTGATTTTGCGGTAGAGGGCGACGGAGGCACCAAAAGACGGCACACGATGGAATCGAACTGTGGCACGCCGATAAGACAAACCAACCATGGTACCAAATGGGATGGAATGGGAATTGAATGAGATTGGGTTTCGGGCGGTGGGGGAGGAGGAGGACGATATCATATGGATGTGTCATAACATTCACCATATCAAATCAGTTTGGCAGCAGTGGCAGCCTCAGCATTTGCCGGAGATATCTCAGGTTTCGGACCCTTTTTACTTTCACCTAACAACAGAATCATCATCATCATCGTCGTCGTCGAAATCAGCAGTCTCATTGCCAAGTGGAAGTCAATGCCATTTGCGAACGTTTTGGTTCTCGATTGAGGTTTCTTTGGTTTGTTGGTTGGTACGGCAGGTGATAACACTAACAGTTTAAATATTTTGAACGCTTGAAGATTTTGGGAATGTTATAGAATCTTTTGAAATATTCAACCAAGGGTTGTAAATAGAATTAGTGCATAAAGAGAGCGAATTTGCAGGGTCATTGAACTGAAGATCATTATTGGCTTCCCTTAAATCCCCCGTACAGCACCCAGAACCTCTTCTGTAATCCTCCGAATCACTTCACAAACCTGCAAAAAACTCTTCACAATCCCCTGAAACGCTTGAAATTGCTCAGGAATGGCTTGAAGCTGTCTAACACCCCATCTCCCAGGAATCCTCTGAAATCCTTATACAACTTCCTGAGATACCCTGAAATCTCCTGAAGCTATCTTGAAACTTACTAAAACTTTCTGAAATACCTCAAGTCCTTCCTAAAACTCCACGAAACCTTCTATAACACCTTCCATGAAATTCTTAAAAACCTCCTGAAGCATCCGGCAACCCCCGGTAGAATACCTTGAACACCCTGGAGAGCTCCTTGAATTTTCTGAAACCTCCTAAACAGACATCTTTAAAATATTCTGAAATATTTCTTAAACTTCTTTGATATTCTATCACAACACACTGATCAAAGCTCATTATAACCGCGTGTAATTAACGTGCAATTCTTCGAAAAACTCTTGAAACCACTTGAACCTCTCTGCAATTCCCGGAAATCCTCCAGAAACTTCTTAGGAACCCATACAAGTGCGACAGAGGATGGTAGAGCTCCAAAGAAGATGACGTGTTTGCAAACCAACATGTGGGGGAGTTTGTAACGTGCCTGTCTAAGCGATTGACAGAAAATATAAGGGAGATTAGGTTAATGTCACAATCAGTGTTGAAAAAGTCATTTCGTCATATCTGAGTTCAACCACCTACAGCTCATTTTAGAGGCTGAACCTGAGAATGTGGTATATGAAAAACTTGTGCGGCAAAACCAGTTCTACAAGAAAGTCACGGAAAAGTCGTTCTTTTTCTCTTGGCAGGAATTAAACGGCAACAATTAGTGTGAGTAATCCACACCAAACTTTGTATCCATTCGTCGAACTAGTACATGTATTAAATTTTAGTACCCCTGGAGATGACACAAAACCCCAGTGTCGAAACGTCGGGCAAACAATAAATTTCGTTTTCCGTATTGAAGACTGCGTAGCCGTTTAACTCCTGCAGTCGTTCTTTTTCGAACATTTGGGGTAAATGTCACGGACTACCTTCGAAAAATGCAAATGATATTCATGGTGAATATCAATTGGCATTTTTCGAAGGTAGTCCGTGACATTTACCTTAAATATTCGAAAAAGGTGGAGTTTCCGTGACTTTCTTGTAGAACTGGTCTACCCAGCCAACCACATATCGTAAATCATTGTGTGGAAAAAATCGTATATTTTCATATATTGAATCAGAATTGTATAATAATATGTATATTTGTTGACAATGATTGCGTAAAATCGCATTTCATGCCAAATTAAATTTCAATTGCGATTTTGTTTCATGTAGTCGTCTCCGATCATAAAAGGTGCGAGATACTGTCGGTAGGATCGCACAGAATCGGATAGAATCGTGAAAAAAAACATACATTCTTAGTGTCAAGCTGCAAGTTCGCTAGCATCGTATATATAATTTCTTTGAATCGTGGAAATCATCGCTTCACATCGTATATGAATCTGCTAAATCGAGCTTGCTACCTAAAGGTGTAATGACAATCGGTGAAATCGTATACAACTATAACAATGTTGTATATTGATCGTTTGCGTCACACTTGCGTCGTATATGAAGTGAATGAAATCGTAGAAATCGTATATTCATTTTTACAGTCGCATATGATTGTTACTGCACTTTTAATAGTCGAATCTTAATCTCGGAAATCGTAAATGATTTTGTTTACATATTTGTATGACGGAGAAAAAAAAATGGTATTCATCCCAAATTTGTATTTTTGTTGTTGTTGACACATTCCAACCATGGTAGCAATAATTTCAACCAAATATAAAGGTTTTCATACTAGCTGATGGCTTACAATAACTGATGTATAGATTCCAACAACGATGTGAATGCTCTTGTTCATCACCACTTTTGGTGCCACTTAATGCACAACAACAACGCTCCCACCACAAGTCTGGCACCGTATCATGCTATTTTTTATTCGTTTCATGCCATTCACTTTGAACTCTTCATTTTCAACTTGGCAATATAGCCATTAGAGATAACGCGCAGTTCTCAATCAAAGGACCTAAGTTCGATTCCCACTGAACACCAATTGTTTTTTTTTTTTATTTGAAAATCTTGAGTCGTATATTGATCCTCTCAATCGTAATAAGATAATGCATAATCGTATATTTAGACGGATAAAATCGGCGAAATCGTAGGAATTTTTCGAGAAATCGTAAATTATGTCGGATGGAATCGCAGTAATCGTATATATGTTTCGATATGGCCTCCACTTTAGTATGTATATGCCTGTTTCGTGCATTGAATACGATTTCTTTGGTGCTATATATGTGTGACTATTTCAGTTGCAATTTAGATATAGCAACCAAATTGCTATCTGGGTAGCCGCACAAGTTTTTCTTATATCATATTCTCAGGTTGAGCTACTAAAATGAGCTGTAGTTGGTTGAATTTGGATATGACGAAAGGACTTTTTCAGCACGGGAGTCACAATATTGTACAACATTTCCTAGATCTACAAGTTGAGCTAGAAGCTATATTTTTGTAAAAACTTATCTGAATTGACATCGTTTGAAATAGTAAGCTTTTTCATATGTGTTTTCGTTCTACTATTATCAGAATTATTTCATTTTGGATGATCTATCTTCAGTTATCCTCCAAAGAGCCACCATCCTCTGACGTGCTTGGTTTCGCAAGCACCTCATCCTCTGTGGAGCCACCATCCTTTGGTATTATAATTCTTATTTTTTGTTCTTCTACTTAGTGTATTGTCCTCACTGGAACAAAGTCTGCTTCTCAGCTTGAGCATTTGTTCAATTACACCAGTTTACAGCATTTTTGAACTCGGTAAGCTGATGATCATTTTTGGTGTAGAATCATGCCCTGAGTTCGAAAACGCGAAGGAAAAAAATTACAGTAGAGCGGAAATTTTTTCGACTTTCCATACAAGGATGATGATTTGAAATCGATTTTTGTTCTATTTTTAAGCAACGTCGTTCACTTCACACATCTCATTCTTCGTAATCAATGCTCCGATTGAGCTGAATTTTTTACTGTAACTCGCCTACATATGGTATGCCTAATAAACGTTGAGAAAGAATTTTTAGATTGTTTTATTCTTATTGAAAAAAATACTCTTTTTCATATATTTTTGGAAATTTGGCTAAAATTTAAGGAGGTCGTCCCTAAAACTCGCCAATATCTTGAATTTCATCAATCTGACGCAAAACCTGCATTCAGATGATCCAATGGTATTGTTTTCAGCTTTTAATTTATGGAAAAAGATTTGAAATTGGTTGAACAAAACGCAAGATATTTGAATTTTAGAAAATTCCATATTTTTAAAAGTTGTCAAACTCGATATTGAGTTTAAATTTAAAAACTGTTCCACTTAAAATTTTTTGAAGCACGGTTTCGAAATCAGTGCTAAATTGTGCTTCAAAAATTTTGATCGTTGACAGAAGTTCACGACTTTCGATTTATTTTGTAAACTAGTGTTATTAGCTGAGGGCTTCCTCTACCAATGATCATTTTGCATGGGTTTATCGTGAGGCAGGCGCGGAGATACTTTATGCCCAAGATGTCAAGAAAATTTCCGATTTGAAAAGTTCTCGGACCGATCGGGAACCATGGTATTACATTTAATTCTCCAGATACCACCTGATGAAGAAACTGGTTTGGTTGATATTTTTGCGTCCACCTAAAAACTTTCTTTCTGATAATTAGTTTTATGTTTGGCTCCTTTTTGTAATCGTGTAAAAAACAGCTTTTTGATTATGGAATAAAGTTTGTGGGCAGAACCGCCTCTTATATTGTTTGTAGTGATTGTTCATGTGACATTTTTTACTCCGCATTCCTGAACTTTATTAAATTACCTTTATGATTTTTGTAATCCTTTAGCACTTTCACAAAAATAGAGTAATAGAAATGTAAATATTGCAATTTTTGTACCTCCATACGTATTGGAAATTCTTCTTTCTAAATATAAGGAACCGCCTACGTTTTTTTTGCGCTCTCATGCATAGGAGAAATTACCTTTATGAGTTTTCTAATTTGTTTGCGCCCTCACACGTTTGGAAAACTTAAGTGGATTTGGGACTTCTTCCAAGCATTCTTTTAGAAATCCATGCAATCAATATTTCAGAGATGTTTCCAAAAATCCGTCACGGAATTTTTTTTCTTGAAATTACCCCAAAAAATTCTGTATGGGCTAATTTGAAAAAATCATCTACGATACACTCCAGCAGCGGTTTTTTTCAATTCCTTACAAGCCATATCTGATCAATAGCTATACCTTCTAAGTTTCTTTACAGAATATTTTAGAAAATCATGCTTGAATTTCTTCAGAAATCTTTAAGTGATTCCTTCTGAAATAATTTGGAAGATTTCTCCAGGCATTTTATTGAAGTATTTCTTAAGAAAAATATCCAAGGATATCATTAGAAATTCCTCCATAGATTGCTGTAAAAATCCCCCAATTCTTTTGAAAATTCATTCAGAGCATCTTTCATGGATTGCATTAGAAGTTGCTCTAGACATACCTCTCGTAGTTCATCCAGGAATTCCTTTTGAGGACCCTCCAGAAATTTTACAAAGAATTTATCTAGAACAGCTGACATGGATTTCCTCAAAAATTTCTCCATGGATTCTTTCAGAAATACATACGAGAATTATTTCACGAATTCCTTCAGAACAATAAAAGTTCAGGATTCTTGCATACATTTCTGTGTGGGTGTCTTTGGAAAATATTCCACTTCTTTGGAAATTCTTCCAATATTTCCTTAGAAATACTTCCACTGGATCCGAGTGAATCCTTTTGAAATTTTTCTAGAGATTCCTTCAAAAATTCGTCCTGAGATTTCTCCATAAATGTTTCCAAGGGCTGTTTTAAGAAGTCTTCTATAGATTTTTTCCAATAGTGTTCCGTGAATCACTTCAGTAATTACTTCAGGAATTCGTTCTTTAAGACCATCGGTTTCAAGAAATATATAAGCTGGATTTTCATGGGTTCATTATGAAACTCCGTCAAGAGATTCACTTACAAAATCCTGCGAAAATTTCTCCAGGGTTTTCTTCTGAATTTCCAACTGGGGTTCCTTCCGATGTTTTTTTTCATAAATTCTTCCAGCAGTTTCTTTAGAAAATCTTCGAAAGATCTCTTCACAAATTTGTACAGGTAGTTCATTGAGTTTGTTCAGGAATTACTCAAGATATTCAATTGAAATGTCTCGCAGGAATATTTCTCGCATTATTATTTTCAGCGTTAGAGGAGTTTTTCCAGAGCTTCTTCTTCTAGAATTACCCTAAGATTTCTTCAGTTATTCCTCTCTAGAGATTTTTTCAAGAGTACTTCCTGAGATTTTCGCAGAGATTCTACTTGAGATTTAATAAGAAGTTCCTTCTGGAATTTCTTCAAAAATATCCCCAGTCACTTTACCAGAATATTAGGAAAGTCTTCAGGAGCTTAACAAGAGATTTTTCCTCAGGAGGTTTAGCAAGAGATTTTATCGAAAGTTCTGCCATGGATTATTTAAAAAAAAATCTCTGGGAAGTTATTTAAAAATCCCCACAAAGAATTCTTCCGGAATTCTTCTAAGGGTTACTCCAGCCGATATTTGAAAAATTCCTTCAGGGATTCCTGCAGAATCCTTTTTTGAAAGTTTCTCCTACAGAACCGTCAGAAGTATCTCCTGAAAATTCTGCTGGAATTATTTCAGCTATTTTTATGAGATTTTTTTTCAGAAGCTCTTTTTGAAATAACAAAATACTGGAATAATAATTCTTGAAAGAAGCCCTGTAGGAATTACTAAATCAAAATCCCTGGAGGATGGTCTTAAGGTATCAGTAAGTCGGGTCCAGAGGCACGTTTTGGGAAAATTTTCCATCGCCATGAATACGAGCCTATTCAATATTTGCCTGTGGGAGAAGGGAAGGAAACAAGTGACCTTAAGGTGTTATCGGACGTAAATCATTTTTTTATTCTTTCATCTCAATGCATGGGGTTTTAAGAATGCTTTGTCTAATTTTCAAAGATATCCAAGCAGTAGAAGCAGATGTACAGCATTTTGAGCCTCACTCTCTTACGGGCGTGTAGTGTGGAATATGGACCTTGCTTTTGTTTCATATGTTTTTATGACCAAAGGGAATGTTTTGAAATCGTATTGTAAACGAGAATTTCAATAAATAAGGTACCACAAACCGGGGTTAAATTGATCAGCGGTGTGAAATTGATCAATCGGGTACTACATTGTAATTTCATACTAGGAACTTCTAAGCGTCGTAATGATATTAAACTTCTTAACCCTCTAATACCCAAAACCGCCTTTAGACGGGGTATAGTTTGCCCATTTTTGTAATTTTTGTTTCGTGGGAAATCAATATTTTTTTTTTATATTTTGGCTGATATTTGGGACTGTTCTGTGTATCTCATAATGGTTTTTGGTGTATTTTAAAGCGTATTTACATTTTTTAAAAAACATTGAAAAATTGATGTTTTAGTCACCTTTTAGAAGTCATTGTTTATTTTGTATTGAATCGCTACAATTAACATATTTTAAATTGTTCCCAAATCATTCTATCCTTGTTTAATAGTTTAAGGGAATCGAATATACTCTAAAATTATTTTCCTTAAAATTACACGGAAAATAAAATTTTCTGTGAAAAAAAATTAAAATAATAATATTCCAACAATAATCATAAAATCTCAAAATGTTTTCATCTCAAAAAATCCGTTCCCCAAATTGGCTTCCAGGAAAAATATAAAAGTGTGGGGATGTTCAAAAATAAAAATTAGAAAAATCAAAAACTGAAATTCACGAAAGCGAGAATTAAAAAGAATCATCTTCCCAAACATCACAGAAAGAAATCATGAAAATTAAACAGCACGTAAGTTAAGCAAAGGCTGAAAATTATAGCAGAAGCTACAAAATTACAACCATTTACCGAGAGATGATACTGTCCGCTCAGTAATCAGCCAATCATGCGTACTGTTTACATTTTTTGAGACATATTCGCTTGAAATTTATATGCAGTAACGTAAACGAGGACAGCTACGCTCAGTCGTCTGCCTCGCTGCGGAGACTGCTCTCTCGCTTTCTGTGGCCGAAGCGGTACATCAGTTTGTTCCTTTATGGTGGAACATGTTTATCTTTGATTGCTTTGTCTTCAGCTTGGTGAGACAGCCTAGAGGGGTTAGGCGTGAACTCTCACTCGGAAGATTTGAGTTCGATTCTCGAATAAAGATTTTTTTAAGTTCGATGCTTAATTAACACTTTTCTCTCAGCAATCTGCAGTGTAATTTTAAGATCACACATAAATTTCTATCGAACACGATGGAGGTCAATTTGTTACATTCAGTTCGTCATAAATTTACAGATTTTGTTCGTACTGTGATGTTTAAATCGATTTTAGATGACGAAAAATGATATTTAGATCAAAATCAAAAATTTGATTATTTGAGGGTTAACCCATCTAGTTCACAGATGTTTAGAAATGAGTGGAGATTTTATTTTTTTTAGAAAAAAGTTAGTTTTGCCTTATTTCTTTGAAGAATTTGCCATGTATTTCACACTTAGTTGAAATCATTGCCACTAAACAATCGATTGCAACTACGAGCTCCCGTGAATTTTCTGTTTTAACATGTTTTTCGAGCCTTGGTTGTGTAACTATCCTGAACATGAATAAGTTTTTGTAGAAATAGTCATTTATTGTGATAGAAAACGCTTATTTTAAAGGAAATTGCTTATTTTAAAGGAGAATTTGCCTTTCTTCCCACAGTGGCCTTTTCAATTTTTGCCTTTCTCGTACACTAAGTGTACTGGAAAGGCTATATGTTCACTCCAAAAATGACTTTTTGATAGAAGGCCCGCAGGGTCGAGTCACGTATACCAATCAACTCAGCTCGACGAATTGAGGTGATGTCTGTGTGTGTGTATGTATGTGTGTGTGTGTATGTGTGTGTACAAAAAAACTCACATCACTTTTTGGCAGTAAACCTCAACCGATTTTAATGACTAACGGTTCATTCGACGCAGAATCTGGTCCCATTGTTTCCTATTGAAAATGGTTTGAATCGGTCCAGCCGTTCCGGAGTTATTGCCATTTAGGTGTTCCGGATCGGTACCCCAGGAAGGGGCCAGATATGAAAACGATACAAACCCATTCATGCGACACATCAAACCGCGGCACTTTCTAAAACATGATGAATGGTAAACAGGAAAATAGTCTCGGACCACATCTGAACCGGTAGTGTTCCGGAACCGGTTCCGGGTGACCCGCCGGAAGTGGCCAAATATGAAAGTGAACCAAACCCATGCATGCGATACATCAAACAGCGGCTTTTTCGATAGCCTGATGAACAGTAGGTAGGAAAATATCCTCGGACCATATATGAACCGGTAGTGTTCCGGAACCGGTTCCTGGTGACCCGCAGGAAGTGGCCAAATATGAAAGTGAACCAAACCCATACATGCGACACATCAAACAGTGGATTTTTCGATAACCTGATAAACAGTAGGTAGGAAAACATTCTCAGACAATATCTGAACCGGTAGTTTGCCGGAACCGGTTCTGGGTGTTCCGCCGGAAGTGGCCAAATATGAAAGTAAACCAAACCCATGCATGCGATACATCAAACAGCGGCTTTTTCGATAGCCTGATGAACAGTAGGCAGGAAAACCTTCTCAGACCATATCGGAACCGGTAGTGTTGCAGAACCGGTTCCAGATGTCACGCTGGAAGTAGCCAAGTACAAAAGTTAACCAAAACCTTACATGCGACGCATCAAATCGCAAGCTCTTCAGGCAACCTGATAAACGGTTAATAAAAGAAAATAGTTTCAGATCAAATTTGGAACAATCGATAGAATTCCGGAACCGGTTCCGGGTGTCCCGCAGGAAGTGGTCAAATGTAGTAGGGATCAAAACCCATGCCTGCGGCACATTAAACAGCGACTTTTTGAATAACGTGATGAACGATTAGCCAAAAAATAGGCTCAGACCACAACGAAGATCTTTATAAAGGCTACCGATAGTGTTCCGGGACTGATCTAGGGTGTCCAGCCGGAAGCATGCGACACATCAAACCGCGGTCTTTTTTTAAACCATGAGGAACGATTAGCAAAAAAAATAGACTCAGACCACATTAGAGGCTACCGATAGTGATGCAAAACCAGCATTGGGTGCTTCGCAGGAACTACAAAAATGAACAAAATCAATGCAAGCGATAAATATGTGTAAGAGAACAAAATTTTGACTGAACTAAGGCCACATACATACAGACGTCTTACTCTACTCACTCTTCATTGGAGAGTGAGTAGCAGTACTGCAATTTTTCGACAGGCCTTTATGATAGCGATATTTTGCTTTTTTCATTTTCTTCGTTTTGTTTTTCCTGTCAATGTTGCTTTCCGATCAGCAACACGGGAGCGAAATGAAATAGGTACTCACACTCACATGCAGCGTGCTGAAAGCGAGAGCTGACCGGGCTAAATTTCCATTCAATTTTCTGTATTTGAGTGTTTTCACCCGTGGTATTGTATAGGACACTCACTCTCACAAGCCACCGCTTGAGACGAATGGCCTGTCAGCATGAGTAGTGTGTGAATGATTGGGAATTGACCTTGTTGGGTTGCTCATGAATGGAGCTCTCGGACTCTGTCAGTTCTCACATCGAGGAACTGAAAATGACCGCCGCAGTCATTCATTTTCGGCTGAAAAACAGGTACTGACACTGATATTTTGCAGGGCTGCTCTCCATCGTCCTTGTTTTCAACGGTTTAATCAAATATTAATCGTTTTTGCTCGTTTGACGTCTACTCACTACCAACATCAAGCCAGCAGCGGCTTGTGAAACGCAACCTGATTAGCATTTGGCGATTATTTTTTTTGTAACGATGAATATAATAGCAATATGTTACAATTGATATGTCTTTTTTTCTGTACTAAAGCAATCTCATCAAATCACTGAGGTGTAAAAATATACAGTAGGATAGGTCAACGTTATACGAGAAAATGAAAATTATCGCATCAAAGCTTTTTCAATCCTCTTTTGCGTCTAAAACTACTGGGAATTTTTTTATGGGATTTAGATGGGCAATTTCACTTGCTTGCATTTTTTGTCAAATTTTACATGAATTTTGAAACCTATGATAATAAAATATAGCCTAAAGTGTGAAGAAAAAACTATGTCGAAGACCGTAAAGTCATCTGTGATTGTGAAAGACGTTATATCCTAGCTTGTAATAATCGTCTTGATGTTGATCGGTCTTCAGTGATAGTGAAGGTACTCAGGCAGTCAACTGAAAACTCTGATATTTTTCAGCTCTGTCTATACGTTTAACGTAACGTCGGAATATGTTCAATTATTAAGTTTCCCAATTTTATTAAAATTATTGCTTTTCTAAATAAGGTATTCTCAGGATTCAGGAACAGTTCGCATTACGTCGACGGAAATATCATGCTTCGGAATGATGGCCCATGCACAGAAACTAGCTAAATAAAGCAATAGTCGAAGATTCCAAAAACAGGGACCGAATTCTAGACCGTCCGATAGGTAGGAGATTGTCCGCATCAAGACGGTTTCAAACCGAACGGACTCAATAAATACCAAAACTTCCGTGTGACATTTTTATGTTAATCGAGGCCATCTTGACTAGGAAACCTTGACCGATTGAACCCTTGAAAAGTCCCCATACGGACCGAAACGTCGGAAAAAATCATTAACTAGTGTTTTCGATTCCCCCAAAAGGCTGAAGCCAACATTGTGAAGCAAAATCATCCCAGTCGTATCCCAACCAAGGAAAGATCATGAGTACATGTTCGACGAGAAAGGCACTATCACCACTAGGTGGATTAATCTGGGTTTTTGGATTTTGGAGTTGAACAAAATTCTGTCACATGGTTTCATGGAGTTTCTCTGAGTTTTTATTTTACAGAAATTTGTTTGACAATATTTCAATTACCACTAATGTTATCCTCGAAAGTTGTTTTAAAGTGATCAATTTGACCCCGAATTACGGCATAACTTTTACAAAAACAATCAATCTTTCCCTTATCTACACGCACCACAACGTATATAACCCATTAAGGAATCCCATTAACATTCTTGGTTTGTAGAGGAACTGCTGAACCAATCTCTTAAAATATATCTGCAGAAAACTTTGCAGAAATTGCCGACAAAGGTACTGGTTGAATTCTTTAAACAATCTCAATAAACTTCTGAGCAATTCCCAGAGGATTTTCTGAATGATTCCTTGGAAGAACTCTTGAGCACAAGGAATTGGAACTGAACTGAACTGAAGGAACTTAAGGACTTCTTACGAGAATTTTTCATACATTATCTGAAGGGATGGATACAAAACAAAAATCCCAAAAGTATTGCGACATTTGCACCCATTTGGACTCGGCCGAAATTCATTATCATCACAGTCGAATTTCGCACACAACTTCGCAGCGGCTGGCATACACAAGTTCGGTTGAGCTCTTGACAGGGGCGTCGGATGCATAACAGGTAAACAAAATATGTTTGATTAGTGTGAAATTTCGCTGGGAAATGATGATTCAGTGGATTCTCAAATTATCACAGTAGTCTAAACATTAATTAGAAACCTAATACAACCTGAGGAAAATTCTGAAGGAAACCCTGCAAAAACAAAAAGGGCGTGGAGGAATTCTTTAGAGAACCACTGAAGAAATTTCTAAAAAAAAAGTTTTTGAAGGGATCTATGTCTACCTGGATGAACTAGAGAACCCTCTGCAGGTACTCATAGAATAAAATATTGAAAAATTCCTGAAAAAAAAATGCCAAAGAATAGATTCTGGGATATTTTTTGCAGGAATTGACAGGAAATGTTTGGAGAAGCTCCTGAAGTATCACAGGAAAAAAAATCTGAAAGAATCCCTGGTCTGCCCTCTGCGGTCTGTGAAGACCACCCTTGGTAGAACTCTGATCTGGCGAAGCTCAGGAAACAATGTAGAAAGAGTTGAAACAGACGACGTTCGGCTGGATCGGAAGCTTTCAGGTCGGCTCGCAAGGCCTACCAGAAAGCTCATCGGTCTGCTGAACGATCCGGCAGGAAAAACCTTTGTACAAATGTTTCCAGTCTGTGTAAAACCAGTCGATTGAACAAAATCCATGCAAAATCTAAGGATTTTCAAGTAAACGAACTTCGTTTGCCAAATGGTGATTTCACTTCCTCTGATGTGGAAGTTTTGAAATGTTTATTCAGTACACACTTCCCCGGATGTGTGGATATTACATCTTCAGATGAACCTGATGTCTTTTCTTGTAGTTATGATTCTTTAGCTTCGGCTCGGAGTATCACAACTTTAGAATCTATTGAATTGGCCCCTCAATAGCTTTGCTCCTTTCAAATCTCCTGGGGCAGATGGGATTTATCCTATTTTGCTTCAGATGGGATTTGATCATTTCATACATGTTTTGAAACAACTACTTGTTTGCAGTTTTGCTACAGGGTATATTCCCAAATCCTGGCGGGATATTACTCTAAAGTTTATTCCGAAAGTGGGTCGTGCGTCGTATGAAGAAACAAAGAGCATCAGATCTATCAGTTTGACCTCTTTCTTCTGAAATGCTTAGAACGCATTGTCGATCATCACATCCGTGATGTTCATCTGGCCAATGTGCCTCTTCATGCGAACCAACATGCTTACCAATCTGGTAAGTCCACTGTGACTCTTTTACACAAAGTTGTTTACGATATCGAGAACGCATTCGCTCAAAAGAAATCCTGCTTGTGTGTTTTCTTAGATATCGAGGGTGCCTTTGACAACGTGCCTTTTGATGCCATACTGGAAGCCGCAAGGGGTCATGGTATATCTCCAATGATTTCCAATTGGATTCACCAAATGCTCAAAAACCGATATCTCTTCTCGACATTTTATTAGGAAATTGAGTGTTTGTGGATGCCCCCAAGGGGGAGTCTTGTCACCGCTTTTGTGGAATCTCGTAGCAGATACGCTATTGAGGCAACTCAATAATAGCGGTTTTCCTACTTATGGTTTTGCCGACGACTACCTAACATTGTTAGTTGGTAAGTGTATCAGCACCCTTTTCGACCTGATGCAAAACGCCCTTCAGGTAGTTGAGGGTTGGTGTCGCCAATATGGCCTTTCGGTTAATCCGAGTAAAAGATCTATTGTGCTTTTCACGGAAAAGAGGAACCGTAATGGTGTTCGACCTTTACGTCTCTTTGATTCTGAAATCAATGTGTCTGAACAGGTAAAGTACGTTGGAGTCATTCTTGATTCCAAGCTTTCCTGGACACCTCACATTGAGTTCAGAATCAAGAAAGCTTGTATGACCTTCGGGCAATGCCGGCGAACCTTTGGCACAACTTGGGGTCTAAAACCCAAGTATATCAAATGGATTCACACAACTGTTGTTCGTCCAAGATTGGCCTATGGACATCTTGTGTTGTGGCAAAAGGGCGAAGTGAGAACGGTCCAATCAAAATTAGGCCATCTCCAAAGGATGTGCTTAGTGGCGATGTCTGGAGCGTTCTCTTCAACTCCTACGGCAGCGCTCGAAGTTCTCTTTGACGTTGCCCCACTACACATTCATCTCAAACAAGACACACTTTCTTGCACTTACCGCCTATGGGTACTCGGTTTACTAGAGGAAACTCCTGTGAACCGCAGTTCAACACACACCTCGTTGTTTCCACTTTTGATGAATTGGGACAAAATTGTCCTTGCTTCAAGTGATCTTACAATTGCTTGTAATTTTCGATATAGGACATTTTCCACGAAATTCCCTTCCCGGGAAGAGTGGACATATGGTTATCTGGAGTGAAGTGTTTCAGACGGCATCGTATGTTACACTGATGGCTCCCTTCTCGAAGGTCGAGCAGGTGCTGGTGTTTATTCTCGTGAGCTAAGGCTGTATCAGTCTTACTCACTTGGTAGACACTGCACCGTTTTTCAGGCCGAAATCTTTGCTCTTATGTGCGGATTGCATTCAGCACTTCAGCAGCACGTAATGGGCAAAGTAATATACTTCTGTTCAGATAGCCAGGCTGCTATTAAAGCACTTGCTTCGGCCAACTCCAGGTCGAAGATAGTTATCGCTTGTCGAACACAAATCGAGGAGCTGAATTCAGCAAACGCTGTTCACCTTCTATGGGTACCTGGTCATTCTTCCATCGCTGGAAATGAATTGGCTGATGAGCTAGCTCGCTCTGGAGCATCACATGACTTCATTGGCCCTGAGCCAGCTATTCCGGTATCCAAGTGTTGGGTTAAGCTTCAGATTGACACCTGGGCTGCCACTCAGCACAAACAATACTGGAATAGTATGGAGTCATGTCGTCGAACAAAATTGTATTGTAATGAGCCATCTCTAGGGGTGGCAAAGTATCTAACAAATCTGCCAAAGCAGAATTGCAGCATGCTGGTCAAAGCATTGACTGGCCACTGCCGACTCAGTTATCACATGGCGAAAATTCAGCAAGCTGATTCATTTGCCTGTGATAGCTGTGAATCCGATTATGGAACTTCGTATCATTTAGGGTAATTCGCTAATTGTTGAACACCACCCAAATGTTGAACAGTTTCTGAAAATTTGATTATAAATGTTACTTAAGTAATTTTTGCTCAACGTAAACGTATGATGTAGATGCGTATACATGTGTGTTACGATATTGATCCAATTAAGTTACAAAATTATACATATTTTAGGTCAAAAATATTGATTGCAAATTTTGTACCGCTGATGACACGAAAACTGCAAAATTCTTAAGATTAATTTTAAGAAATCGCTGTTACGAAATAAGCTTTGCTGGCAAATCGACCACAAATATCAAAGTCACACCATAGTTACAAGAACTGGAAGGATGTCCTTGACAGTTTAAAATTGTTTATAACCACATTTTCATTGTAATTTCAATTGTAAAAAATATTTTTCTTATCACACCATCATTATGCATCCATGATCCAATTGTTGAACACTGGCATAACCTACGATGTTAGCATGACTGCTAGAATTTTTTTTTCCACTTTATCTAACCGTGCATTTCATGGGGTCTCAAGGGCGTTCCAGGAATGTTCTAGGGGTGTACCAGTGGGCTTCAGAAAGATTCCAGTGGTTTTCAATTGGTTTCAAGGGCGTTCCAGAGGTGTTCAAGAGGAATTCAGAGTGTTAAGGGGCTCCCAGGAGTATGTTAAGGCGTTCCAGGAGGCTCAGGAGCAACCCATGGGTTTTCAAGGGATTTCAGGGTCGTCCCATGAGTGTTCTTGGGGGTTGAGTGGGTTCCATGGGTTTCTAGGAGAGTTTCAGGGGCTTTTAAAGGCGTACTTTTCTTCTATCGTTTTCGCTTCTAATCAAATCTTCTCTGCCATTTTTGCACCTAGTCATGTTCAAAACGGTTTCAGTCCACTAGAGCTCTCTTCAAATGTGTGATTACTTGTCATTTAAATGAATTGTCACTAGCTCGGACTAGCTGGGCACAAAACACGAAAAACCTGGAACAAAATCCGCCAGAGTGAAAAAATATCGGATGTCCGGTCAAAGTCGGGTCAAATTTTATCAAATGTTGGCCCACTGTTGGACTCACATCGGATAACTGTTGGGTCTATGTTGGGTTTGGTGGCCAAAATAAAAACAGGTGAATGATAGGTTGATGTCGGGTTATACGTCATCAATTACGAACAAAGCTTCAACCGTTCAACAATTGGCGAGAACCGTCCAACATTAGGATGAGCTAGCTTAAGGAAGTGTTCAACATTTGGGTTACAGACTTCCCATACAAATGTTCTATTTTCTCTTAGAAAATGGAATTTAAGGGAATACAAATTCAATGGGCAGTATAAGGGATAAGTAGATCTAGACGTTCACTGAATATTTTTCAACTTAAGTGGAATTATGCACGGAAAAACAAATGAAAACCAAAATTCCGGTACTAACCGTTCAACAATTGGCGAATTACCCTATTATGTAACTGTCAAGTTTTTGCGCAATTGCGATTCCGAGTACTCGGAAAACACTTATTAAGTGAAACTGACTTCAGAAATCTGAATCTTCAGGACGTTTTGTTGTTCTCTTGGTAAAGAGCTATTGGCACTCTTTCGCTTTATGCGTTATCACAGTGCCCTTCTCAGGGCGCTGTTTGAACCCATTGTGGTACGCTTTTGCGTGTATGACGATCCTATTCCCTTACCTGTCCTTTCCCATGTCTTTTCCTTTTTCCTTCCCTTCTCCGTCAGGTAAATGATGAATAGGCTCGTGTTCATGGCGATGGCACAAACTTCCCAAATGGAGGAGAACGTGCCTCTGGAGCCGACCTTCTGATATCTGATACTGATACCGTTAAAAAAGCCAATTTGAAAAGAGTAAACTGTCAGAAGTAAGAAGAGAAGAGTGAAGATAGTGCAGTTACGAGTCGAGTGAGGGATGAGTGAGAAGTGATTGAAAAGTTAAGTAAGCAGTAAGGCATGTGATCGTCTTGAGTAAATTCCGTTGGATGCCGCCTAATTTGAAGTTTCGTATTTCAGGATGTTTTAAACCTGGAATATCTAGCGGTTTTTTGATTATGTTTTTTTTTTAACAAATACATGAAAAAATGGTCACATCTAGTACGTGTGTAGAACATAAAAAGTGGCGTGAATTGAATTAAAAAAAAATCGTCGTAAAAAAGGGTTTCAAAAATATCCCGAGCAAGAGAAAATAGCTAAAGAATAACTAACTCAGGTATGGAAAACCGAATACCTACAACCTGAATGAGGTACACCAAAACCTCCATTTAGGTAATGGGTCGGGACTGCCTAAATAGAATTTTTACCTAAATGGATTCATTACCTAAATGGATTCAGTTCATTACCTAAATGGAGTACAAGGTTGCAAAGAAGTTTAACTAGGGAGAGTGACTCGAATAGGAGATTTAAAGATGGTCATGCGGAGTTTCAGAGAACTTTCAAGGGAGTTTTTGAAGCGGAGGGGCTTCAGGGGCGATTTAGGGAATTTTGGAGGGTCTCAGGTGAGAATTGTCATGCAAATGACTAGCTGGGCACGGAACACAAAAAAAAAAACCCTGAAAAATTCCGCCAGACTGAAAAATTGTTGAATGTCGGGTCAATGTCGGGTAAATTTTTATCGTATGTTGGGTCACTGTTGGACCAACATCGAACAACTGTTGGGTCTATGTTGGGTTTGGAGGCCAAAATAAAAACAGGTGAATGATAGGTTAATGTCGGGTATGACGTCATCAATCTTAAGTACTCCAACCGTTCTGAACACAACCAAATTCTATTTAGGTAACGTTACCTAAATGGAGGGACCTAAATAGATTTTACCTAAATGGATCCTACCTAAATGGAGGTTTGAGTGTATTAAGTAGCCCTGCATAAGAGGTAAAATACCTAAAATAATAGCTGGTGTGTATTCTGTGCATAACGCGTGAATAATGATATCAGGTATGGCAATACCTAAATAATAATAGGCGATATTTCCATACAAATAGCGATTTTTCCATAATTCAATAATACCTCAATCAATCCTCAACACAAAACCAATAACTCGTTCCCTACAAAATTCCAAAATAAGTTATTTTCAATACCAGGACAACCGACCAATACCTTATTTTGGTATGATACCAGGCTTTGGTATGCTCTAGTTATGTGGAAGTTATTCATTCCTGCTCGGGATTCATCCATCCCTGTCAACAACCTGGCCAGAGAATTCACGAAGGTAGGTACATTCTCACATTCATTCATAATCTGGAGGAGATGGGCCATCACTACTGTCGTTCGTCGGTGCATTTGTTAGGTTAGATATGGCCGACGACAGATCGACTCGAATTGTGACGAGCAAAAACCAAAGATAGACAGACAGACAACCAATCAAAATGCCATCATATGTGAGTCTGTTAGGTTTGGTTGAGAAATGGAAACGCTCATGATGCAAAAGAGAACGATTGTCAAAGTACCGGAAATTATGGTTTTTACCGTGAAACACCGAGAGAACCCCGGAGAAAGGTGATGCAGGATGGACGATAGGATTCTTGTCTGACAGCCTCTGATGGAATTATGCTGGAATGTGGTCAAACAGGAGGAGTGATTGACATCACTGTTCGGAATGGTATGATTGGCCCAATAATTGACATAGCTTGCAAATCACACAACTCAATTTGCGCAGGAATCCCAGTAATGTAATATAATTTTTGAAAACTTTGCAACCCGGAGGGAGCGGACGGATGCCAACAATCCACAAAACCCTGGACGGAAATCTTCGGATTGTATGACAATAAAATCTAGCCCGGAAGTCTCCAACTGCAAGATGCAGTGAAACCGTTTCAGGAATTTAATATCCAAAAGCATCCGGCTGCTGCTGCTACTACTGCTGCACTTGCATTGCATTCTTTCGATTGAATCCAGCAATCTCTCTCGCAGCTGGGTATGTTTTCCATTCGCCACCGCAACCACTCTCAGCACCGCTCAAATAAAGGTATAATCATTCTTCGGAACGACCGCAACGACAGACGTTTCAGAAGAGGACAGTATTGCGGGGAGGAGCTTGTGCGTCCTCCCGCAGGTGTTTTACGGGTATGGTTCGAATGGACCACTTCGTAGGGGCTAGTGTTGCCCAACTTTTGGGTCACGAACCTCTGGTGAGTTACACTTGCTATTTTTGTTTCACAGCTCAAAATGTAGAAGAGCTGAAGAACTGACTCACATAAAGGTTGAATTTCGATCCTTGGAACTCATGGACAGGTATTGCGGCGTTATTTTAAATGTTGGGTAAATAAATGTATTTATGTGCCAGTATACATTGTGAACCTGGAATTTATACCCCAGTGCAGAACCACTGGCACTGTCAATGGTAATAGTCATTTGGCTACCAATCTTTTACCCGTCCGTCTAAAAGGGCTTTACCGAGGACTTTGCCATCAACGCCATTCGGAATTGTTATTTACTTAAAAGCACCATATATTACCATCACCCACTCTCACTGGTACCTCCCCTGCAACCCCCAACCTATCATAGTAAGCTTTTGTTTTCGAGTTTCTTCGAAGAATGCGATTCTGGTCGGAGTCAGTGCCTCCTGTGGTCGAGTGCGTACCTTATTGCGGTCGGAGCTTCTAAATACCATCCCGTGCCTTTTGTGCACATTGTGCTCTGAAACTAAACTATCTAACAAATATCTATTTCCATCATAGCTTTCATCTGGCATATTTCAATCCCTGCCCGGCAAAGTTGTAGATGTAATGGCAGGAAATAAATTTTGCCAACACTCACGTAGCTGACCCCTTCTTTGCGCAACCCCCTCGCCACCACAAGTAAGTTGATGAAAAACAAATTCCGAAGCCACTACTGGTACATTTCTCCCGTTCTGGCTTTTGTGGGATCTGGATGCGGTTGGCTGCTCGCTTCGGGGCCAGTTGGTGGTCGTCGTCGTCGCTGGGAAACTATGTACATATAACCATTAAGCAAAACAATCTTCACATAGGGTGTCGGACCATTCGGGTTGGGAATCCTATTATGGTCACATTCAAAAATTTAAGTTAATTGGTATAAAAATGACTTGGTTAGAACTGCAAGTAAGCGAAATAGGACCCCCTGCACAAATGGTCCCTAACCCGATCGATCAACCTCTCGAGTCTTGCTGGATGTGGTGCACCCCCGATGCGATGAAAGAACGGGCTGCATATTTCACAATAAGCCGTATTTCTTATTTCTCTAGCCTTGCATGGTACTGCTGATGATGTGACTGCAGAACGAAGCTCCTCTACTACCTCCTATACAGAGTTGCTTTGAGTTGAGAAGTTGATTATTTTATCACTTCAGAACGGCGTCATCGTCGTTGCTTTGTGGGTAGATGTGGAATGCAATTTTGTGAAGTAGAGTGCTTTGCGGATCGCAAAACATATGGTGAGGGAAACTACTTACTACCTTGAAGATATATTGAACATATTTGGAATTGTAAGAAACTATTTTGAACAAAACAATTCCACAACATATGATTTATAGACCCTGCCTAATCTAACCAGGTAAGTCCATCTTTTTGTTGATAAACTGTTATTGTATGGGAATATCAAATTGGGAATATAAATTAAAAAAAACATAACTTTTGCACCAGTCAACCGATTTTAACCCGGGAGCGGTCGCGTCGTGTACTGAGTACACGCACCATGAAAAATGCACGTTTGTGATACACGTCAACGTAATGCCGTTGCAGGTAGTCAAAGACGCGACTGCTCGAGGGTTTAACTTCTTTTTTTTGTTCGTAAGCTGTTGAATTCTATATTCTATAATTCTTATATGTGATTCTCGATATTCAAAAAATAAAATACCTATCTCATAAAAATTAAGGAGCATACATTTCCTATTTTTTGAAATGTTACGCCACATTTCCTGAATTTTCTGATAAAAATATAAAACCAGGGTACCTCTTTGGTCCCGGGACCATGAAAACGTGAAAAATAAATATTTTTGCATATTGTTTGCACAAAAACACATTTTGACCCATTCAACGTATTTTTCCTAAAAACTAGAATTCAATAGCTTTCGAACAAAAAAAAGAAGAAGTTTAAAATCGGTTGACAGGTTTTAAAAGTTATGATTTTTTGAAAATTGTTAGTTTTTGAAAACAATGATTTTTAGGACCACTCTATCTGAAACTTGGTCACCCTAATGACAAAATAGAGGTTCTAATTATTTTCGAAGAACTACGAACCCACTAAGTTTCACAACAATCGGAATTGCACTATATCGTTTTTCTATGGATTGGCTGAATATATATACAGAGTATAGACAAAATCATCGGGATAAGCAAAACTTTTCCTTCTCAAAAAGTTTTCAAATAGCTGTAACTTTTTGAAAAGTGCTTCAAATATTTTCAAATTTTTACTTTAAGTTGACCAACTAGTTGTGTTTCATTGGACAAAATTTGAAAAATATTGGACTATTCCGCACGAAGTTATAAAGATTCTAGAAAAAAGGTATAATTATTCGATAGCCAACTTTGAGCTGTTATATCTCCGAATTCAATTAACCGAATGCAATAAAGTTTTGACCATTTATGACTAACATAATGAGCTTTGAAAAACTTTTGACTTAACTAAAAATTCTTAACACGGTAGGAAATTATTACGATTAGATTATTTTTCTAATAAAACACCAAATTTTCTTAAATTTCAACATCGTTTCAAAATTCAAGATGCTAATTATAGTTCGTTTAAATTCCTTGAATATTAATATGTTTTGAGGGAAAGTAACAACATAGCCGGTAATGGGATGCATATTAAAAATAGACCAATTTACTATAAAATCATATAATAAATGAAATCGCTACAACTTTTTCTCTTGTTAACAATTTCATCTGAATTCGATTTAAACATGTTTTGGAAGATGATACTTTTTAATTCGCGATTTTGTGAATTTCGGTTTTTGATATTTCTAATTTTTATTTTTGAACATCCCTTCCCATTTATATTTTTCCTGGAAGTCTATTTGGGATACGGATTTTTTGAGATGAAAATATTTTGAAATTTCATGATGATTGTTGAAATATTTTTATTTTTATTTTTTTCAAGGAAATTTTAATTTTTCGTGTAATTTTAAGGAAAATAATTTTAGAGTGTATTCAATTCTCTTAAACTATTTTACAATGATGGAATGATTTGGGAAAAATTTATAATATGTTAATTGTAGCGATTTAAAACAAAATAAACAACGACTTCTAGCAGGTGACGAAAACATCAATTTTTCAATGATTTAAAAAATCTAATACGCTTTTATTAGATAGCAAAAACCATTTTAAGATATACAGCACAGTCCTAAATATCCGCCAAAAATATAAAAAAAATGATTGTCCACGAAACAAAAAAATACGAAAATGCTCAAACTATACCCCGTCTGAAGGCGGGGTTGGGTATTAGAGGGCTAAGTCAAACGAGCTGATTATATAAGTCAGAAATGGTCAAAATTTCGTTGCAGTCCCTTCATTTATCCAGAAATATAAGAGCTCAAAGTTAACTATCAAATATGTATACCTTTTTCGTGCGGCTACTGTCTCCAAGCTATTAGTCGCATCGCGCTAAGGAGCGTGGGTTCGATTCCCGCCGCAGTTGTCGGGAAAAGTTTTCAGCTGTGCCACTGGGCGTTGCATACTAGTCCGTTGTCTAGTGTCGTGCTTCCTTCAAAGAGCGAACAGCTCACTGGAAGCTTTAACCCTTATGTGGCCGACAGGGTACCCGGGTACCCAGCGCCCATTTAAAAAGCTCGGTGTAGAAAAAAGCAAAAAGTTTGTCGGACACATAACGGTTAAACGTGTCCTTGTTAAAAACAAATTCGTGCAGAATATCGATGAAATTTCGATCACTGATAAACAACTAGTTGATCAAATTACAGTGAAAATTTGAGAATATTTGATGCACTTTTCGAAGTTACAACTAATTGAACATTAATTGAAAAGTAAAAATTTTGGCCGATCATTTTGTCTATCCCCTGTTTATATATTAGCGATTGATTGAATTCTATCAAATGCAGGCCAAGATGGCTGAAAATTTTATCTACTGTAAACGAAAGACATACATTTAAATGATACGTAAAATTTGATACAAATTAAAAAATAAAATGTTGAAATATGATTTCAAGAAAAACTCAAAAAATAAAAGAACATTTAATTTTTAGAAGGAGACAATCAATTTCAGCCAACTGAAGTGGGTTTCCTTCTTTTTATCATATTGCACAGTGGTAGCGTCATAGGCCAAAAAGAATTTTTTTTTTTCAATTAATGAGTTTGTATAATTTTTACGAATCAAGTACAAGACACTGAAGACGACCTTACAGTTGAGGTCGAAATACGTATCTGTCAAAGGATGCAAATTCTTAGTGGAATTCAAAGGAACCGTACTTAACCCGATTTTCTTTTTATTTGAATCAATGATGTTCCCAAGAATGCTGAAAAGTCATTTTTATGTAAGTTTCTGTTGCATATTTTGCTTGAGAGCGTGGGTACTGTTATGCAATTTGACATTCTCAAAATTTGTCAAAAAATTACAATACTTATGAGTTTTACACCGTGCTTTCGTACCAAGTGAATTTTCAAATGGTTTTCAACGCAGAGAATCAGAATAGATGTTTATCTGTCAATTTCAAAGTACAATAAGTGGAATTGGATGTTTTTGGACCAATGGGGATATGAGTAAAAGCCACATAATTTTATCCATCAAACATGTTCTTAACCACATTTAATCAATAATTCGATCCACTCGACATAATTATTAAAAATATTTAATTTGATTTTTGTGCAAAAAATAACTTTTTTAATGATTATTCCATTATCATTAAAAAAATGCCCAATGTTAATATTTTTCAACTGATGTTTATGAAAACGTACTGGAATATCCTTTTTTAGTCATAACATGCTATTTCTGGTCATCAAAAACGATTCTGACCGGTCTGAAGTTTTGCAAGCATTCTTCTTAAAATTTCTAGGAAATTCTCAAGAATAACCTCCAGGTAAACTGCCAGAAATCCCTTCAAAATGCATATTTGTCCATGGATTTCTGAAAAATTTTCACGCGCGATTCCTTCAGATATTCTTGTGATATTACAAACAGGAATTTTCCTTGGAGCTTTTCATGAAGTTTCTCCACAGATTTATCTTGAACCTAACCCACGGGTTTCTTCAGATTTTTTTTTTCAAAATTCCTTCAGATGTATTCTTGACTAATTCAACGGACTTCTTTAACATAATTGTATAATGAAAAAAAAAAAAAATCTCTCTGGGATTTCTTAAGGGACTCTATAGGAATTTCTTGAAAATAATTTTGTTTACTGTGCACGGCCTTGATAAAGGGGGCATATTAAGGTGTTTCTTCAAGTATTCTCGTAGGCATTTAGTCAGAAAATGCTCACAGGAAAACTTCAGAAATTGCTTCATGAAGTTTATTCCAGGAATTCCTCCAGGAGTTTCCAAAGATATCTCCAGGAGTGTTTTCAAGGGGTGTTCTGAGACAACTGTTCAGGTCTTAGAGATTTCTTCATGGATTCCTTAAAGAATGGTTCACCAATATTTGTGCAATTTTTGGAAAACCTTCAGAAATATCCCTGCTACAGGGGTCTCTAAAGACATCCTAGATGATATTACTGATGGAATCACAGGATCAATATCAACAATAATTCTTGTAATATTTCTCAAAGAATTCTTGGAGATATCCTGAAAGAATTTCCGAAGCAATTTCTGTAGCATTAATAAAAAAGTTGAAGAATTTCTGAAAAACTCCTTGGAAGAACTATTGAAAAATTTCCTTGGTGAAATTCCCGAAAAAACACTTCAAATTCTGAAGAAGTCTCTGGAAATACTAATATCATCTCGCAGGAGTTTCAGAAGGAATTCTACTAAGAATTTCTGAAGAATCCCTGAGTAGTTTCGGGATAAGCGGGCTCTCCCCTGAAATGTCAGCTTCAACATTTAATTCTATAAAGCTAGTAACTTCAGTGAACCTCTACAGTCTACAATCGAGTGTGAGAATTTTTGAAAGAAAAGAAATCTTTCTTCAGTAAAATTCCTTAGGAAGTACTATAATTGAACCTCTGAAGGAATATCCGAATATTGGTGGAATATTGAAGAAATCCCAGAAGAATTTTCTTAAGATTTGTTCTGTCATTTTTTGATTACAGAATTTCCGATGCTGCTGGCTCTTAGTAGACGTTGTTTTGGTGGGAGTTCATGACCTTCTTCTTCTTCTTCTTCTTCTTCTTCTTCTTCTTCTTCTTCTTCTTCTTCTTCTGTATGGCTCTACGTTCCCACTGGAACTTGGCCTGCCTCTCTCCAACTTAGTGTTCTTTGAGCACTTCCACAGTTATTAATTAGAGGGCTTTTCTTTGCCTGCCATTGCATGAATTTGTACATTGTATGGCAACTACAATGATACACTATGCCCAGGGAGTCGAGAAAATTTTTCCGACCGGAACGGGAATCGAACCCGCCGTCTCTGGATTGGCGATCCATAGCCTTAACCACTAGGCTAACAGGAGACCCCGAGTTCACGACCTATGGTGCAGAATTTATGCAATGAGGCGAATGCAATCGTCGTTCGGGTGAGTTCTTGGGAGGAGTTTGCAGATCCCAGGCAGCCTCCAACGCTGATAACGTTTCAGGTGTTAATTTAGCTGATTGGCTAGAGATGATTAGATTCGGACTTTGTGATCTGCGAGTCCGATTGATTTTCTGCACTTGGTCACACACGCGTCTACTATCGATAACAGCAGCAGCTAATGACTTGCAAAATCGAGTTCTTTGCGCTTCGAGGTGGTATGCTGATCGATTGATCAGTGTGAGAGCCAAAAAAAGCGAGAGAAGTTTTCTTGTTTCTTACATGGCTTGCTCTTATGCTGGGAGGTGTATTTTGATGTCAGCTGCGCAGTGTTGCTTGACATATCAATTTCAATATCTCGATGGAGATTGTCTATTTTATTTGTAGACTGGCGAACTTATTTTCCTTATAAGTTATGTACGGTAACATCGTCTTGATTCGATTTAACGAAAAACGCATTTACACGGCTGACTGTTCTTCTTTTCGGGAACAATGGAGAACAAAACATTACTTTTGATGGATAATTACATGATTTGCTACCTCCACTAGTTCTTCGCGAATAAAAACTTATGAATGTTTTTTGTTTTTGTTTTGCTTCATACTCATTAAGCAAGCGAGTGCGAACACACAGCTTACTCTCGGTCTCGGAACCGTTAGTAAGATGTTTGTTATGGAGGTCTTACACAGTAAGAATAAATCGCAGAATTCTGTGAAATTTCACCGAAATCTCAACAGTAGAACTTTCGGCAAACAGTACATATTTCGACAATCGGCAAAAAAGATATTAAACAAATTCTTACTCGCATGCGTATTTTCTTACACGATGTCCTGCAAGGTGTGCAAGAAGCTAACTCGCATACTATGATTGCGTGTCAAGCGTGTCGGTCGAGCTGTGGTCTTTTGTTCTAGCATTCATGGATGAATATTGATTAATAACTTTTGTCTCGTGAGTCGAAATGAGTTGCAGTCTTCGGCAGCATTCATCATTGAGATCTGAAGAATTCAATTTGACTTTGACCCTATGACTTTATCCATGTGTGAATGCTCTACAACGCGGAGAAGTTTTATTGAAAATTCTCCATAGCGATTCCCATACAAACCTATTTTGCTCTTGGGCTACCATTAAATCACCACTGAAATGGCTGAAAATTTGACAGGACTCTAGTTTAGCACCAAGGATTGTAATGAACATATGGGAGCTTTGAATTTTTAACATGTTTGAAGTCTGAACTGCCCTACTGTATACCCTCCTGAAACGAGAAGCAGCAAAGGTCGGACTGGTGGTGAATACCTCAAAAACAAAGTACACGCTGGTAGGCGGAACTGAACACGACCGGATCCGTCTGGGTGGTAATGTTATGATAGACGGGGATTAGGGTGGCTCACAGTTATATGAAAAACAAAAATTTCGAAAAATGCCAAGTATAACCTCCAAAATCAATTTTTTTGGACTTCCAGAAGCTACGTTCAAAATTTGAGCAAAATCAATAAAGCCTAAGGGGGCGCTCAAAACGCTTGAAGTTTGTATGGCAAAGCTTGGCCAAATGTTTGCAGAAATTTAGAGTTTTCGAATTTTGCCGCTAGGTCGCGCTGTAAGTGTTCAATAAATAAACCCTTTGGTATTATTGTAGGTGACTATATGCCAAACAACTTTGTCGAAGACCGCGAAGTGATCCGACGGCTGTGAAAAAAGTTATACCCTAGGCAAAGTGAGGCAAAGTATTGAGATTTCATTTTTGATATTATTCCTTTACATGTATTTGAAAAACAACAATAAGGGGCTGTCCATAAACCACGTGGTCATTTTTTTGGGACTTTTTAACCCCCCCCCCCTGTGGTCATTAGTCCATACAAATTTTTTTATTTGTCCATACAAAATGGTCATTCGCCGAACCCCCCCCCCCCCCCCCCCCAATTGACCACGTGGTTTATGGACAGCCCCTAAAGTTTATCCTCACTTAACCTATGGTATAACTTTTTTCACAGACGTTGGATCACTTTGCGGTCTTCGACAAACTTGTTTGGCATATAGTCACCTACAATAATACCAAAGGGTTTATTTATTGAACGCTTACAGCACCACCTAGCGGCAAAATTCGAAAACATAAAATTTCTGTATACATTTGGCCAAGTTTTCCAATACAAACTTCAAGCGTTTTGAGCGCCCCCTTAGGCTTAATTGATATTACTCAAATTTTGAACGTAGCTTCTGAGAGTCCAAAACAACTGATTTCGGAGGTAAGACTTGGCATTTTTCGAAATTTTTGTTTTTCATATAAGTGTGTGCCACCTTAACGGGGATACTTTCGAGGTGGTGGAGGAATTCGTCTACCTCGGATCCTTACTGACGGCTGACAACAACGTGAACCGTGAAATGCGGAGGTGCATCATCAGCGGAAGTCGTGCCTACTACGGGCTCCAGAAGAAACTGCGGTCAAAAAAGATTCACCGGTGGTTCTCTACGGACACGAGACATGGGCGATGCTCGAGGGGAACCTGCAAGCACTCGGAGTTTTCGAGCGACGCGTGCTAAGGACGATCTTCGGCGGTGTGCAGGAGAACGGTGTGTGGCGGAGAAGGATGAACCACGAGCTCGCTGCACTTTTCGGCGAACCCAGCATCCACAAGGTGGCCAAAGCCGGAAGGATACGGTGGGCAAGGCATGTTGCAAGAATGCCGGATAACAACCCTGCAAAACTGGTGTTTGTTACTGATCCGGTTAGCACAAGAAGGCGTGGAACGCAGAGAGCACGATGGGCGGGCCACGTGGAGCGTGACCTGGCGAGCGATGGGCATCCCGAGCAAAGTCCAACAACAAAATTACAGCAGATCGAAAACATGATTTGTTTTCAGCAACAAATTGATATCACATTTTGATATCATTTTATCTTTATTTAATTTGATTTCAAATTTTGCTTTCGGTTTGCTGTCATTTTGAATTAATGTAAATATTTAGTGTTTCAATAGTTTTTAAATCTTTTAGTAAACTATGTGAAGTAATTCTTGGGATATATCATTAGTGCAATTGTATTATTGCATTTAGGATTTGATATCAACCGAAAAACTCTACATTTAACGATTTTTCATTTTTCTTGCGCTGATAACAAAAACAGTTATCAATTTGCTATCATCGATAGCAGGAATGGTTTTCAATTTGCTGTCACAGGAACATTTTTCTGCTCTCATTTTTGATGTTTTAACCGTTAAAACGACCAAAACGACAACAACCTGAGTTATCAAAATTTGCAATATCACAACATCAAAATTAGTTTTCAATTTGCTATCAGACTTTGCTCGGGATGACCGACGTTGGAGAGCTGCAGCTGCAAATCGAGTATTATGGCGGCAAATTGTTGATTCAGTGTTATCATGAATTTGATGTTGAACTAAATAAATGAATGAATGAAGTAGTCACGGTATTCCGGGGTTCGAAGATGATGGTTGACCAATGGCGTAACCAGAGGACACTAGACAACGGACGTCGGACACGACGCATTTTACGGGCAACAGTGAATACGAGGAAACAAACATTTATTGCAAAAAAGTTCATCACTCGGAGCGGGAATCGAACCCTCACACCCCATGGCATAGTACGATTATACGCTTGGTGATGCTAACCGCACGGCCACGAGGCTCCACGAAGCTCAAGGGAAATTCTATGCGTCAAAAAAGAATTCAGAGTCTCAGAAAGGTTCAACAGAATAGTCATCGTGCTATGTTTGTGGAATCTATGTAGGGTACTAATAACTCCGAGTTCAGTGCTGTTCGTCGTGATGATGCCAGTCAATGGCATGTTCTGGTGAACGAATTGTACGGTCATCTATGCTCATGCTCTATGTAGGGTACTAATAACTCCATGAAGTAAAGCGATCTTGGCGCAGTTGATGGTGCAATAACCCCAGCTGAACTGTGGACTAAGGTAAAAACAAACCTGTCGATCTACGAGTCATAAGGAGCAAGGCATATGCTTGGATACTGTTTCTACTAACAAAGAAAAAAAATGGATATGAAAAATCGAGCAGCTGGTTGGATATACGCCAAGTGGATATCGCTTGTGGAACCCAGAAACAAGGAAGTTGTTCGAGAGGGACATCAAGTTGAAGCGATTTTTTTCACCTATGCTGAAAGGCCTGATGTTCAATTCAAAGTTCCGTTTGTCGTAGTTTCATTCGATCCTGAAGTTGGACTTGACTCAGATTAAGTTTCAGTTAATCGGTGCTTCGAAGATGAGTGAGAAGGTCAAGATAAATTTGTCGAAAACCGTGCAAAAACTGATCCGATGGAGACAGCCAAAAACGAATAGTTTGAATTGATCAAACTGTCGGTGTCACGCTCGCAACAGGAGAACGATGAAGATGTGCGTGTATGTAAAATATTATTGGAAATGCAATAGGTATCTGAATAAATACAGAAAGAAGCACTTTTGTTCTGCTAGTTCACCCACTTCACTTCATTCGGTATAAGTCCGACACTCGAGTCTGCTCTGATTGATTGCAATGAAACACGAGCTGCATTTATTAGTGACACAACGATAAGCAATTACTGACCCATTAAGGAATTGATAATCACCCAGGGAGAGATACGCGGGCAATTATAATCAATCGGATTTATGGCAAACAGATTGACCTGGCAGATGCACACCGATCGGCTCAGATGAGGAAATATTTATCATCCCGGTTCCAAAGCATGCAGCAGAATTGTTCTGCAATCGACGAGACGGCCTCTGGTGATGAGAGAGGGAACGTGGTGGTAATTCACTTCAGCAACAATTAGCTGATTCTCTGGAAGGGTAAATTAATCAACTGGTCCATTTCACGATCGATTATATCTTTTGAGCCACGGCGCATCAGCATAATCAATTTAGTTAATCCATTATGATGCCACAAAAATTCGGAACTCGGATTTCTCGACACTCACTTAGCACACTCGGCAATCACAAATCCGTTCAACCGAGCTAATCTCCATTAGTGTGTGGCCCGGCCCGGTTTGTCAAAGATGACACTGACCGATAAACGGCCAATGTGCAGAAGCCACCACCACCACTACCGGCAGCCAAACCACGGAAACCCAAGATCAATCTGATTAAGGGCGGACGGGACGGTCGGGGAAATATCCGCCATTGCTCTGTTGCTACTACACGCAGAAAAATGGCGCTTGTTTAAAACAATAAAACGCATGGTTGATTTTCAAACTGAGAATTTATTTATTCCAAAGTTATATTTAATTGTTTTCATTTAGAGTTTATCGATAAAAACAACCGATTACCATCATTTCATATAATGTCAAAAATTTCATTTGTTTCAACAAAATAAAAACCATAAACATGGTCCGAAAGCACTCACACACCTATAAAATGCTTACCCCAACATCGCCACAACGAAGAAGGTGCAGCAAATCCATCACGCCAACTTCCAAGTGTAGCTTTGGTCGTGATGGATAACGCGCAGGTACTCACGACAGCATCCACAAAAAGTTGATCGGCTTCGCCTTTTTTGTCTTTTTTTTAGTCGTTCTCCTCCCCATCCGCTCACCGACGGTCTAAAAATAGATTTCCGAGCTGCCGCAGGAGCTGCCGTCACCAACACAATCACATTCCGGCTTTGTTAGTCACAAAAGTGCAGTCGTTTAAAACAATCTGTTATTTTATGTTGAAACTACCAAATCTCTGTTTGTTCTAACAAACTGTGAAAAATTTCGTCAAATGAAAACATTTGTATTATCAAACAATGCAACAGTTCAGTTTAAACTAGAAATCAGTTTGTCGCTATAGTAAACTGAAAAATCGGTTGATTTGAACTAGAATTTAATTATGTTTACAATTTATTTTTCTGCGTGTAAGATGGTAATCTCAGATTCTACTTCATATTTTGCAACAAAAACCTATCACTGTGTATGCTCACTTGCAGTGCATATGCTGATTGTTTTTCAGCATCTGCAGTGCGATAGAACTCGAGATTACCATCTTCAAAATCGCGAGGCAAATTGTTAGAAAGAGAGGCAAGATAGGAAAAATAACACGGCGTCCCGTTTCACCTTAAGGGTGTCAAATCAATCAATCAATTAGCCTTATCGTACGGGAAAATCTCTGCCCTCTGCAAACATCCAACCCGTTCCGTTCCGGGAGAGAACATCCGGGGACACGGACGACGATGACGACGACGACGACTCCGATCAATTCGTTTTGATACGCATCAACAACGGATACCTACTCCAGCGCAAACCAACCAACAACGGAAGGAAATCCGCTGCAGGCAAGATTCATTATTTCCTCTCACGTCCGGACAATTAATTTACCATCACTTCCCTTACCGGTGCCGTACCGTACACTTGATGGTGCAAAAAGTGTGCAGGAGGAAATCGAACTTCTTAAGAAGCCAGCCAGTCGGGTGTGTGACAACAAAACCGAAAGTAGGTATCTAACTCGTCGTAATCCGATAGCAGCGCCATGATGAGTCGGAATGAGGGGGTAACCGACCAGTGGAAAGCCTGGCAAAGTTTCCCGAAGAAGCTTACAACTTCTTATCGACCATTTCGTATCGATTATCTGGCTTAATGGCACCGCTTCCGGGTAGTAGGTATGGAAGCGAGGGACCTTCTTTGCTTCTTGGACGATAGTGTTTGCTGGGGGAGAAATGAGAATCGATGGGACGTGGAGTTCACTGGTGACTTATTTCAATGCGAGGGGAGAGAGAGGATCCTTACAGATGAAGTAACTGCGTGGGTATTCAGCAAACCCATACATGCTTGACTTTATTGGGCATAGAGTGTCATTGTGTCTGTCTTAGCTTAGCTTAGCGATCAGGCTACGGCCGGGGTGGCCTCTGCTGTACATAGTAGCTGTTACGAACTCCAGCTTTCGGGCACCGAACTTCTAGCAAGGTAATGAGAACACACGCTTGGTTCATTCAGCCTATGCTGTAAAGCTGAAATTTAATAATTCAATTAGCCTAAGTGTCACAAAACATATAAAATAAACTTACAACTTCAGTGTTTTACACATAAGAACGGATAAATTTGATCCTCTGCGCCCGTGCTGTTGTTTTACTTTGATGATCTATTCATTGATCTATGACACATTCTACCGTGACGTTACAACGTTTTGACGCATTCGTGGTCAGATTTTCCACTATAACTTATGAAAACGATTGTAAACCTCAAACTATTTTTTCATATTCGGATTCCTTGTAAAATTTCTTATATATTTGACCTATTGAAAAACGTGTTTTAAATGCGTATTTGTAGCGTGACGTTACAACGCGCTAGAATCCGACCCTCTCTACCGCGCTACCAACATCTTCAAAAATCTGATCGGATTTTTATGATATTCTAATTTTTTTTCTACCATTGAAATTTATTGGTTAGTTCTTCAATTCAATGAAATAAAACATATAAATTTCGGATTTGTTTTTGAATAATCGACTTTTACATTCCGTGACGTTACAACGCCCGTTCAGTTTCAAATAGTTTGTGATATCAAAGACAGACGTAACACTGACATAATTTCCATTCCATAGGGGAGGCTGGGTAGACTTGATCCCTTTTTCTTGATTTGCCTGTAACTTTAATTAAAACAAAAAAACAAGATCCGATTATCGTACAGAATGACAGGTAAACATCTAGGGAATCGCGCTACTTGGGCGGTGGCTTCTATATTCGTCTGTTTTCCACTATAACTCAGTCAATCTTGAACCAATTGACACAATTCTTGGAATGCGGTGAGATAGGTATAGTATCTACCCGTGTACAAAATTTCAAGTCAATCGGTTCAAAATTGACCGAGTTACAGTGGAAAACAGACGAAAATAACAGACGAAGAAAACCACCGCCCAAGTAGCGCGATACCCTATTGCAAGTTTATACACAACAGAAAGGCTTAAATTTATTGTTGAAGTTTTCAAAACTGGGTTTATATTGGGACATGCCTAATGATGCATTTTATAAAAATAGGCAACACTTGTCCACTTTTAAGCACATGGTTGATTTTAAGGGAAAATAACTTCAGAGGCTTCCTATTTATTTTCTTTACAAGTTTTCTTTGTATTTTCTATCTATATTTATATGTATTTCAAATTGAACGATATCCTTAAATTTTCAAGAATATGCCGTATTTTCTAAATGGTGAGACTTGATCCCCCTTTTCATGATGTGCATTAAAATAATAATTATCTGACACATTTTATCATTGAATATACTCGAATTCCAAGTAAATCGAGGGTTCCAAATAGAATTTTATTTTTCATACATAGTGTGAGTGTAATCCTCGAAAGATCAAGTCTCCCCATATCAATATTGTATATACTAAGCTAAACTACCTAAAACATGTTTATAAAAATCTTAGTTGGATAAATAAGTTTGATAGAACTTTATTTCAACTATGTGCTGTGGAATTCTGACACAATTTGGTTCATTTTTCAGAAAGTAATTGAGATTTTTTGGAATCTTCTAAAAGATTTCTGAAGGACTGAAAACAAACTGTCAGTCGTTAAAAATTAGTGGAATGCACAATTCAAATCACTTGTAGCTAAAACATAATCTTTTGTCTAGACGTAGTTTTGGAAAAAATATGTTAGAAGAAAACTGTTTTTGATTCTAAGAAAACATAGGGGCAACAAGTCACCCCAGGGATCAAGTCTCCTCAGTCTCCCCTATATTTCAAGATCCTTATTATTTAGACAGTTGGTGTCCTCGACAAAGTTGTTTGACTGGTCAAGAACTTTCAATTGATGGGCCGTATGATATCAAATCCTTCCCGCTAGAGGGCATACACATGGATGGCATACGATGGAGTGCTTCAAGCAGAATACATCTTTTTGTCGTTTTATTAACTCTTGAGGCTTTCCACGAAGCAGCACGAAAAAAATCCATTTTTTTTAAATTTTGCATTTTTGATTTGCATAAAATTTTGCACAGCTGTTCTAATCAATATAAATAACTATTTTTTCATATTAAAACTTTTTATTGAGTCTCGACTAACTTTCAAATAGGGCCTATGAAAAAATGGAACACATGGAAATGAAAAATCATATCTCTGAAACTGCTTGTTTGATCGGAAAACTGTCTTCGGCAAAGTTGTAGATTAATAAATGGTGGCTCTCAGAAAAATACACATTGAAAAATTTATTTAGTTTTTCTTCTAAAAAAACTGAATTTTGTTACTAAAAATTAAATATCTCAAAAAGTTATTTTTTTACCTTCGTGATATTTTGTGAGAATAAAGTTCATTCTGTTAGCTACCATCTGTAGAAATTTCATAATGGTAAAAAAATGTACAAAAAAGTTATGGCACTTTGAACATTTTCGGTTGTGTGTTTTTTAGAGTGTATGACGAATTCACGCAAACTCGCCGTAGGGGTTTGGCAAAACTGTCTCAGAATCCGATGGAATTTCTTAGCTTTAAAGACGTATTTTAAAGCAAGATTGCATACGTTGTTTTTTTATTTACCTAGACTAATATTTGAAAAGGTCTAAAGTAATTGACCGTTTTTTACTCAATATAACCTAAAAATGACATTACCTACAAAAAAGTTATGTATGGGTGACTTTTAGATAATCATGTGAACTTTCATAACATTGAAAAATGTCAATACGCTTTAAAAGTAAAAAAAATGCAAATAAGAAAAATTATTTCAATTTGCAAAACATGACATTTTTGTAATTATTGAAAATTTTGCCATATTTCACAAGATGCGCACTTTTGAAGAAAAGCATTTCTGAGGTACCGTGATTTCGGGTGAAACTGATCAGTGGGGTGAAATTGATCGACGTGAGGGTCATGTTCATTTGTTAAAAATATTGCTTTAAACTTAAAACAATTTGTAGAAAATGACCATCATCCGGCTAAAAGATTATTGAATGATGAGTTACATGTTTTACAGTCAATTAGTCACATATTTCTGTATTAAATTCAATATTTTCCGTAATTGCGTGTTTGGCGAACCTCAAATACCCTTTCAAACTTTTGTTACCGTGGCTGTATCGCACATGTAATGAATATTCGAATGGATGCTTTTAGCTGCCAAGTATTTGCTAAACACGATTTCATAATCAAAAATTTTATAAATATTCAAATTTATACATAAAATTGCACTTTTCGGAAGTAATCACTTTTTCAGTATGAAAAGTGCATACTTTAAGGCGTTTTCATGAAATTTATTAAATTTAAAACTTGAATAATTAAAAATTGAGAAAACTCGTTAAACTTTTGCGCAGCATTTCGCATTCTGGGGTTGTTAATTCAGGTGGAAAACATATTTTTGGCACATGCAAAGGTATTTCATTTACTGATCAATTTCATCCCGAAAGCAAAATTATTGATTTTTTATTTTAAATGATATTTACCTATTGCAATCAAATGATTTGTAGTAAAAGTTTCAATCTTGTTGACTGATGAGAATCATGGTCGTACTTGTTTATTGCTTTGAGTTTGACTTTCTTTGGGTGATCGACTGTACGTTGGATGATATCTTTAATTGGCAATTCAGTCTAATTTGGTCAATCAAAAAGAACTACATGTTTTCTTAACCCGACGTTTCGGTCCTTATTGGACCTTTTTCAAGGATTCTGTAATGTTTGAGTTTGACCATATCGTTGCATTCGAAATCACGGTAGCATTAGTAGAACATTTTTGACAGCTCCTCCCCTCTTAAAGTATATTCTCGTATACCTAATAGAAGGCTCCTAGCAATATCATAAACTTCCTCTAAAATGCTACGTCTTTAATGGACGGTTCCTAACAACAAATACTTCATGTCATCATTTTGCGTGTTTCTCTTCGGTAGAAAACAAAAGATTTTATCCAGGGCGTTTTTTACAAATATTAAATAAAACATAGCTCCATATGTTTAAATCACAAGTCTATCTAATGCAAAGTATTTATTTTATTCTCTTATGAATAAGAAAACTAAGTTGAAATTCGACTTCTGGTTGATGTTCTGAATTTCTGTGTAACAAATCTGGTGTTCTGGTTCAAAAGAGAATCCTAAATTATATTCTTTGTATTGGATAGATTTATAATTGAAACATGTAAAGTTCAATATCAATATGTGAAAATCCACGTATAAAAATACCCAAAAATTGGTTTGACTCAAAAAAAAAAACATTTTGTGTTGGGTTAGATTTAGATAATAGCAATTTAATTACTTTGATCCATTTTGAATTCTATTCTTATTGGTTGGTGTGGGGCTTGGTTCTCCGAAATAGGATTAATTTAATTTCGCAAATGGGCATGTATTCCAAATTGACTTCAATTTTTTTTTTAACTTTTTTTAGCGTGATCGTTTTTTCAATATTTCAATTTTTTACTTGAAAGTTTACACAAATTCCTTAAAGTCACACATACCACACTTTTTTGCAGGTCATGTTATTTTTAAGTTATATTGGTATAAATAAAATAGTCAAAAACTTAAGCCCTTTTCAAATATTAGTGTAGATAAATTTAAAAAAAAAACAACAAAGTATGCAACGTTGCTTTAAAGTACATAGTCTTCATACCTACACAATTCCATTGAAATCTGAGAGGGTGCTGCCAACCCCAAAATCTAGTTTGCGGGAAATTCGTCATGCACTCTAAAAAAACACGCAACCAAAAATGTTCAAAGTGCCGTAACTTTTTTGTACATTTTTTTACCACTATAAAAATTTTACAGATGATAGCTAACAGAATGAACTTTATTCTCACAAAAAAACACGAAGGTAAAAAAATAACTTTTTGAGATATTTAATTTTTAGTAACAAAATTCAGTTTTTTCAGAAGAAAAACTAAATAAATTTTTCAATGTGTATTTTTCTGAGAGCCGCCATATATTATTCTACAACTTTGCTGAAGACACCTTTCCGATCGAACAAGCCGTTTCCGTGTTATAATTTTTTATTTGCTTGTGTTCCATTTTTTCATAGGCCCTATTTGAAAGTTAGTCGAGACAAAATATGAACTTTTGATATGAAAAAATGGTTTCTCACATGAAAAGGAATAGTATACAAAAATATCAAGTAAATTAAAAACATCGATTAAAATGGATTCGTGCTGGTCCGTGGAAAGCCTCTCTTGTATCTTGGGACCAAGTGGAACAAATCAAATCAATTTTTGAACATTTATGAGTAATGTGTTGGTATTTAATTACCATTTGATTCGAATATTATATGTTCAAAGTGAAAAAAGTTCCAGCTTGTAGAATACTTTTTGAGAAATTCTAATCATTTGCCAGCTTTTGCAAAATGGAAACTAGCGTCTTCTAGTGACGAAATCTCGCATCAAATGGTAAATCCACTGCAAGTCCCTAGCGTAGAAGTTGGCCACCCGAGCAGGAGAAAATAGCTGAAGAATAACTAACTTAGGTATGGAAAACCGAATACCTACAACCTGAATGAGGTATAAAGTAGCCCTGCATAAGAGGTAAAATACCTAAAATAATAACTGGTGTGTATTCTGTGCATAACGCGTGAATAATGGCATCAGGTATGGTAATACCTAAATAATAATCGGAGATTTATCCATACAAATAGCGATTTTTCCATAATTGAATAATACCTCAATCAGTCCTCAACACCAAACCAATAACTCGTTGAGGTATTATATCCATACCTACAGAATACCAAAACAAGTTATTTTCAATACCTGGACAACCGACCAATACCTTGTCTTGGTATGATACCTGACTTTGGTATGCTCCAGTTATGTGGCAGTTATTCATTCCTGCTCGGGCAAACATCAAATCCCCCGCGTCTCAAGAGCCTACGTAGTTTATGAAAGGGACTTAATGGTACGCAATTTATGAATGATACCTTAAAAAAGGGCTCATACCCAACTAGAAAGAAATTGGTTTGGAATATAGAACTACCTTTGTCCACTGCAGAAACCGTCCAAGCCAGAGAAATTTGATCTTTCCACAGAACTTTTTTTCGTGACGTTACAACGCAAACTTCAACCAGGTGAAACTCAAGCGTTTGTTTTAGTCTCATTTGAAAGGTATTCTGGAGTACAAAGACCATACAAAGTTTCATATTTGAGACTTGTTCCGAATTTGAATAAATTTCATAAAGGTTGATTTTCCGTGACGTTACAACGCTTTAAAATCCTATACTTTGACCAACCATACCTCATAGTTGTAAAGTAATACAATTAAAATTCTTTGTAAGCTAAAAAATCTACATATATTTATCTGTTAATCATGGAAGACTTTTGAAAAATCGTTGCAACGCAAAAAGCGTTGCTGTTTAAAATACGGCAGCTTTGATGAATAGTGTGTCTAAATGCCTTAAAATCACGATTTTATTGTTAATCTTAACCGTCGTTCAATAAATATTTATTGTTACATTAATATGATGTTGAATACATTTTTGAACGACAAGAGTAGTGTAGAATGTTATAGAAATGTGAAATATGCCAACTTTCAACTTTGAAAAATGAGTACATATTGATGATACGGGGCTCGTAGAATGTATCCTATACATATTGACAGCACGGGTGCAAAACAGAAAACAACCGAAAGTTGACATACACATACACACAGTGCACAGGGGTTCCCACAACATATTTCATGTAACAGTAGCCATCTCCATTCGACTCGGTCCATGGCTGTTTGTCTCCAGTTCCGCACTCTGCGTAGGGTTCGCAGATCGCCCTCGACTTTGTTACCGTTTCGGGTACTTTACCCTAGGATCCACTCTTGAGCGAATCGTTGGTAGTAAGATAGAGAGTAGAGAAGAGGAGAAATAAATGTATTGCACTATTCGTTGTGAATTATTGTCGCGTCCATTTCTTGTGTGCAATATTGTTAGCAATATTTTGAATTATATACATTTAGAAAGGAAAATTATTTATATACTCCTACTAGCAACTATTCTTTTAAATAAAAAGGAAAATTGTAACGCACATAACACACCACGTACACATACACACAAGGGAACTGGATTGGGAGGATTAAGCGGGCGTTGGATTAACGGATGGAATTGTTTAGAGAAGTGGCTAAGAGATGGGAAAAAGAAGGCGGAAGGAAGGAGAGGTCAGATATGAAGATGGGTATGCCACGAGTAAGAAAACTCGAAGTAGGTCTTTTCTACTTAGAACTTCAAGCAGACCAGAAGTGCCCAGTTAGAGCCAAAGTTATTAGCAAGTGACGATTTCTAGTTGAAAGTTTAGTTCACTAGTTCAAACCATGTTACCGAAAAGTTCTGTGGAAAAGTTTTGAGACACCACACTATCCCGAGTCAGGTAAATTGATCCCGAAAGAGAAGATCAGTGGCATTCCAGATCCGTAATACCTCTCCTCCGCGATATTTCGTTTAGGACCCTTCAAGTTCCGGTTAGGAGTCCGAGCAGTGGCAAATCCCGCTATCTAACCCTGAAGTGCACCCGGAGATCACGATATTTACGTCCGGTGATCACACACGAGCGAGTAGTTGACCCGAGGAACTACGATATTCCATCCCTAGTCCGTGGAACCACGTGGAAAGCGTCCCACAGAGAATCCAACCCCATCAGCATAGTGAGCCCAGCAGCGAAGTCAAGCTTCCTCAACAGAGGTGGCCCACCAGATCCATCGCAACCCTCCCTGCAGTGCCGGCCGGCCATAGCTACACACCTACACTACACTAACCGTAAGTCGAAATATATTAGAGTCAGTGAATCAAAATTCAACCATCGCGCAACAATAATGACAATGTCGCAACCTGTATTTGTTGCGACAAACAAACCCATGCGACATAAGTTTGTCCCAACTTGAAAATAATGCGATTAACATTGTACACCACGAGTTTAGAGATTTTTAAGCCTTACATTGCAATTTTCGAACGGTAACTTCGAGTCGGTAAACACTGCAACTCTGGTGAAGCTCTATCATCAAACAGTTTCGACATTGGGTTAATAATAATTGATTTTTCGCGAGTTGAAAAGTACGCAACAAATTCAGCTTCCGTTTTGTCTGCAACAAAAAAAATCGAGATCATGTCATTATCTGTCACTAGTAGGGATAAAGAGCAATCGTCGCACCTTCTTTGTTGCTTGTTTTGTGCCTCTTTTGTCTGACAATTCTCTTCACTGATTAGAGTTAAAATCAAGTGAAAAGTGTTTGGACTTTTAATCAGCGTGAAGAGCTGACCCTGTAAAGAAGAGTTTGGGAACCCCTGGTGGCCAGGCCTGTTAGGCTTCGTCCCCAGCGAGCATCTCGGGATTATCCCCTTTGAGCAATAACAACTTGGTCAACCCACCAAGCTCGCTGCGCACCACGTCTTCTTGTACCGGTCGGATGACTTTCGAGAACCATTTCAGTCGGGTTGCTATCCGACATCCTGATGACGTGACCCGCCCGCCGTAGCCTCCCGATTTTCTCGGTATGGACGATGGTTGGTTCTCTCAGCAGCTGATGCAGCTCGTGGTTCATTCGCCTTCTCCACTGCCGTAATTCTGCAAAGTGACGTAAGCGCCATTCAAAATGTCGATATTTTTTGGTATATTATATAAAATATCTGGTGTAAAAATAACACTGTGGTATGCCTGCTGTATTAGAATGCAAGATCTAGTCGTAATCTATCATCTGTGGAAGGAAATTTAGAGGATGAGCAAGAGTTTTATGCATAATAACCAAAAAATGGGCCAAAACTATCAATGTCGCTTACGTCACTTTGCAGAATTACGGCAGTCCAAGTCCCGTCTTCCATCTGCACTCCGCCGTAGATGGTACGCAACACCTTCCGTTCGAAAACTCCAAGGGCGCGTTGGTCCTCTGCACGTAGGGTCCATGTTTCGTGCCCATAGAGGACTACCGGTCTAATCAGCGTTTTGTAGATAGTTAACTACGTGTTACGGCGAACTTTATTCGATCGTAGAATTCTGCGGAGTCCAAAGTAAGCACGATTTCCTGCCACAATGCGCCTCTGAATTTCTCTGCTGGTGTCGTTGTCGGCGGTCACCAGTGAGCCCAAGTACAAGAATTCTTCAACCGCCCCGATTTCATCACCGTCGATATAAATTCGGGGTGGCGGGCGCGCTGATTCCTCCCTGGAGCCCTTTGCCATCATGTACTTTGTCTTCGACACATTAATGACTAACCCGATTCGCCTGGCTTCACTCTTTAGTCGGATGTACGTTTCCGGCATCGTCTCAAATTTTCGAGCATTAATATCAATATCATCAGCAATACCAAGCAACTGAACGGTCTTCGTGAAAATCGTTCCACTCGTGTTTATCCCCGCTCTCCTTATTACACCTTCTAACGCAATGTTGAACAGCAAGCACGAAAGAGCATCACCTTGCCGTAACCTTCTGCGAGATTCGAAGGGACTCGAGAGTGTCCCTGATACTCGAACTACGCACATCACTCGATCCACCGTCGCCTTGATCAACCGTGTCAGTTAAATAATCCGGGAAGCCGAATTCGTGCATAATCTGCCATAGCTGTTCTCGATCGATTGTATCATACGCCGATTTGAAATCGATGAACAAGTGATGTGTGGGCACGTTGTATTCGCGGCATTTCTGCAACAATTGGCGCATGGCGAACACCTGGTCCGTTGTAGCGCGTTCACCCATGAATCCAGCCTGATATTGCCCCAAGAACTCTCTTGCAATCGGTGATAGGCGGCGGCATAAAATTAGATAGATTTGTAGGCAGCGCTCAGTAGTGTGATCGCGCGATAGTTCCCGCAATCCAACTTGTCGCCCTTTTTGTAGATGGGACACACGATACCTTCCATCCACTCCTCCGGTAATACTTCCTCCTCCCAAATCTTGGAAATGACCCAGTGTAGTGCTCTCACCAGAGCTTCGCCACCGTATTTTAGAAGCTCGCTTGGTAGTTGATCTGCCCCAGCGGCTTTGTTGTTTATCAACCGGCCAACCTCCTCCTCAATCTCTTGGAGGTTAGGGGTTGGAAATCTTTCGTCTTGCACACGTACTCCTAGATCTGTTACCGTGCCACCTTCGGTGCTTGCAACGTCGCCATTGAGGTGCTCATCGTAATGCTGCCGCCACCTCTCGATCACCTCACGCTCGCTCGTGAGAATATTCCCGTGATTATCTCGGCACATGTCGGCTTGTGGCACAAAGCCTCTACGCGAGCGGTTCAGCTTCTCGTTGAGCTTTCGGGTGTTCTAAGCGCGGTACAGCTCTTCCATCGCTTCGCGATCTCGTGCTTCCTGCTGGCGCTTCTTCATCCGGAAGACTGAGTTCTGCCTGTTCCGCGCCTGTCTATAACGTGCCTCATTCGCTCCCGTACGGTGTTGCAGCATTCTCGCCCATGCTGCCTTCTTCTCGTTTTTCAACTGTTCATTTTCGCCGTCGTACCAGTCGTTTCTGTGATTCGGAGTCGCGAAGCCTAGTACTTTTACAGTGGTTTTCGACTGGTAGATTCTGTTACTCGGAGTAAGACTGAATAGCCGAAAACTCCGAGAAGCCTAGTACTGTAGCCGAGGTACTACCTATGGCTCTTCCTTTGGTATGGCCACTACTAATTGCTGCGTGTAGTCTTGAGCCACTTCCGAATCTTTATTCGCACTGCGGTATGTGCGGACATTGGTTATATCCGAGAAGAATTTACCGTCGATTAGAACGTGGTCGATTTGGTTTTCTGTTTGATGGTCGGGTGATCTCCAGGTGGCTTTGTGGATATCTTTGCGAGGGAAGAAGGTGCTTCGGACTACCATACCACGGGAGGCTGCAAAGTTTACGCATCGCTGGCCGTTATCATTCGATACAGCGTGCAGGCTGTTTCGCCCGATTATCGGTCTGTACATTTCTTCCATTCCTACCTCCGCGTTCATGTCGCCGACAACGATTTTCACGTCATGCGGAGAGCAACCATAGTATGTTTGCTCTAACTGCGCGTACAACGCTTTTTCTCGTCATCGGGTCTCCCTTCGTGTGGGCAGTGGACGTTGATGATGCTATAGTTGAAGAAGCGGCCCTTAACTCTCAACATGCACATCCTTGCGTTGATCGGCTGCCACCCGATCACACGTTGTCGCATCTTGCCCAACACTATAAATCCTGTTCCCAGTTCATTGGTGGTGCCACAGCTTTGGTAGAAAGTAGCCGCTCGATGCCTGCTTTTCCACACTTTCTGCCCAGTCCAACAAAGTTCCTGCAACGCCACGATGTCTAAGTTGCGGGGATGTAGTTCGTCGTAAATTATCCTGTCACATCCTGCGAAACCTCGTGACTTGCAATTTCATGTTCCAAGTTTCCAATCGCAGTCCTTTTTTCGTCACGTTGGTCATCGCCGATTGTATCAAGTGGTATTTCGCATATGTTATTCGCAATGTGGATTTTTACGGGTGGCTTACTGGGCCTACGCCAACACTCCTGTCTCGCCGGAGGGCCATCGTGCCAGTTCTGTTTAACGTCCCAACCAACACTGGGACGACCACGCTAATGGGGGTACCACCTTGGATCTAGCTGGGCGTGGTGCAGCGTTTCTTACTCAGCCGCTGGATGCCAGAACAGACGCTGTTTGAGCCGCACCTTCTTGGTGAACAGACGCTCGGGTCGTACCTCCTCAATCTAGCTGAAGTCAGAAGGACAACAGTGCCCAGGCTGCACTACCAGCTAAGCACACAACTCTTAGCTGGCGGTCTTTGTCATCGCTTGACCCGTGAAAGCATGAGGTAGGAACTTGTGAGGACCAGAGCTACGATGAACATTCTCCTTATCGACTCACCATTTTGCAGCCTAAATTGACTTAATAAACTTTAAGTTGGATCGTTTTATTGTCTTACTGTTGGTTGTAAAGTTAATTTTTCCGCAGGGTCATGACAAAAAAAAAACAGTTAAACCCTAAAGCAAATTGTTGGATTACCGAAGCAACAATAATACACAGGAATACAAACATTCGCCTGTGTTCATCTGCAGAGTAAGTTATTTGAAACATACTAGGCAAATTTCAACTAAACTCCCGTTTAACTCCGGCTACGATGTAGAGAGTATATTTTTATTTTTTTCATTACCACAAAACTGCTTAACTTTTCACTATTCATTACCTTGAACCACGCTGCACGGAAGAGTCATCCTTAGGTCGAAAGTTCCAACTTCCCAAACGAATCAGATACCGCCACCTCCACAAGGTTGAAGTAAACTATAGGAAAAAAATCGCTTGTTCCTCCCTGTTTCGTATGCATTGCACAACATGCAGGCAAACAATTGTGTGCAGCACCCATGATGGTGGTCAGTCTGACTCGGAGCTCGGAGCTCGGAGCATGGACGATGACGAAACCCACCGTTGTTCTTGGTGCATTGCATTGTTTCAAGCCGAGACGAATTTTATGAGACTTTTGGACAGACACCCAGCAGAAACACGTGTCGGTCGGTCGGTTGGTACATAGGTAGCAGCTGCCGTAATTTCTGCTTGTGCTTGTTGTTGTGGTTTCTCCGGGGTCTACGTGTGCACCAACGAAGTCAAGTGCCGGAGTCTGAGCAGAGCAGACCGCAATTGATGCCGACGGTTACACAGAGCAGACCCGATGCGATGGATGCCGGATGGTTGTTTGATCGGTCGTCAGATGCTCCGGCTAGTGGTCATTTTTCCAGAAGAAAGCCGGAAAATCAATAGTCCAAAGTGATTTTCGACTGGGCGGGAATGGGGAGACTGATGGCTGGCTGCAAGGTAATGTAAGGCACTCGTAAATGTCATCGACCATCGTAAATTACGGAGCATGGAGCATGGTGGACTGGGTTGGGCTGGGTGCATTGTGCCAAAATTCATGTTGTGCACGTCGCACCGAAAGGTCAGATGGGGCCTTTGATTCAGTCTGTGCATGATGGGGGTTGCTGCAGACAGGAGGGAGTCTCGTCAGGAGAGGACGTTATTAATGGCCTCAACACCTTCCAACAAGAGGTGGCACATAAGGGTGCTTCTGAATTTCCGGTCGATTGAGTTTGTTCTTTGCATAGTTGGCCAGCATTGTGCGATGGATGGTGATTGTGCGATTAGGCTGGTAGAATAAAGGTGGGTTTTGGACATGATTTTGCTTTTTTGCTTGAAAACGCTTAAACACGAATCGATATAAAGTGATGACAAAACGGTTACTTACATAAACAATACTACCCATTTGAGGTTTAGCATTTTGTTTCAAACCTATTTAAAGCTAGGCAGATTGTAAACAGTGGGATTTGTGCTCCATTCAATGAATCAAGTCATTGTGTCCAAAATGTATGATTGCAGTGTAATGTTGTTAAACGCTCAAACCAGGATATCTTCAACAATTCATCCGAAGTTCCCTTGAGATTCTCCCAGAAACTTATCCACGGTGTCTATGAAGAAACTGTATATGAAGAATGTAGAAGAATGTTTTACGAAAAAAAAAAGAATCGCTAAGCCTCCCACCAAATGTAAGGTAAGAGTATATTCTTTAATTTAATGCTAAGAACGAAATGTTCGACGAAAATTAGAACTTCCCCATATAAACTTTAGTGGAAAGTACCTTAAAAATTGATATTTCTCGGAAATAAGAAATCACGTAAAAATAAAAATAAATGTTCTTGGCCCCCGATAGAATATTTCCCCTTTTAGCACCAAAAGAAAGTGGAGACCCTTAGCTTGGTGGGTGGGTGATTTTTCTCGTTTATATTTTTTATCCCAGACACCGTGATTTCATGGAATCTTTCCGAAATTGCTCCATCGATTTTTTTTACTTAATCGTTTATTAAAGGCTCATGCGCCATCGGGCATAACGGAGCCGAATTCATTTTGAAACATTTTTACAATTTCATGTTTGTGTCTTATTCACTAGGTTAGCTTTGGGGAACCGTAAAACTCGCGGTTTGGTCGAGGTTAGAGGGAACAATAGTTTTTAAGGAAGGGATGGGATAATGGGGCTTTTCGTTGACTCTCTGCAGCATGGCGTGACATATTTGCTGCTGGTCAAGCGTAGAGTGGACAAACAACCTGTAACGATACAAACAAACGGTTTTCGAAGGGAGACGAGGTGGACAAGTGGAACAACAAGACGGGGATATTAAACGAAGACTTCAGCTTGTTTCAAGAAGTCGTACACAAGCTTCATGTACTCAAGATCAAGTTTACCCAACACATCTCTAATGTCTTCCTTTTCTGGTTTCCCTCGGGCCCTGAGGGATGCACATAAATCGGATCTGGCAATACCGTATTCGGGGCATTCCCACACTACATGGTTGATATCTTGATAGCCTGCACCACAGCTACAGCGATTGCTATCTGTGAGCCCTATTCGATAGAAGTGCGAGCCCAGAGAATAGTGATTGGACATAAGTCGACACATTATCACATTAACCACGCCGCCTTCGATACCTGTGGGAGAATTAAATGAAACCACCTGCCCAATTCTCCTGCATCCCATTTTTGTTGCCAACTGACCAAGGCATGCTGACGAGCAATCGAAAAAAAAAATCATTGAAGGCGATATGACGGTTATAAATATCGCCTTCCATAGCGCCCACCTTGGCGAGCGAGTCCGCTTTCTCATTGCCCGGAATCGAGCAATGCGAAGGGACCCAGACCAAGGTGATATTATATGCTTGATTCGATAAAGCACTCAGAAATGATCGTATTTCGCTTAGGAAATACGTGGAGTGCTTTACCGGCCTCAGTGAGCGAATAGCCTCAATTGATCTGAGACTATCCGTAAAAATAAAATATTGATCAGAGGGAAGAGAGACGATTCGCTCTAATGCGTAGTGTATAGCCGCCAATTCTGCGACATATACTGAGCAAGGACTTTGAAGTTTATAGGCGGCGCTATGAAGCTCATTAAATACAACAAATCCAGTGGAATCATTTGTTTTTGACCCGTCAGTGAAAAACCTTCTGTCGCAACTGATATGACCGAACTTGCTTGCAAAAATTTTTGGAATGTGCTCCGATTGGAGCAGATCTGGAATTCTTGCAACATGGACAGATCAAAAACTATAGTGGAATTGGAGAAGTCTTGGAAGCAATCACGGTTGAGAACATTCGAAGAAGGGTTAACCTCCAGAGTCATGTACAGTAGTACACTGTCATAAACTTTGTTTGATGAAATCGTTCGATTAGCTTTTCAAAATTTTCAATTACCAATGGATTCAGCACCTCACAGCGGATGAGGAACCTTAACGACAATTCCACGAAACGATCTGATAAAGGGAGTACCTCCATCGATTTTTGAAGAGAATCCTTTCAGAAAGTTTTCCATGGGTTCGTGCAAAAAGCTATCCAATGACTCTTTCAGAATATTTTGCATGGATTGCTTAAGAAGTTCCTCCATCAATTTCTTTAGGAATTCCTTCAAAAAAATGTCACTAGAGAATCACCTAAAAATTTCTAGAAAATTTCGTCTAGAACAATTCCTACATGTATTCTCACAGAACTCCCTCCAAGGTTCTTTTCACGGATTTCTTACAGTGATTCCTTCTAAAAATCAAATTTTCAAATTTTAATTTAGGAAATTTCTACAAGGATTTCCAGAAAATTTTAAGTTTTTCCAGCAATTCTTTAAAAAAAATCTCAATTAATTCCTCTATGGATTTTTTAGATATTCCTCCAAGAATTTCTTAAGTAATGTTTCCTGGAATTTCTTGAGGAATTCGTTGGGATTCCTTCAGATATTCTTCAAGGGATTCTTTCAAAGATACTTCCAGGAATTTGTAAGGCCATCTAATGGATATTTGAAAATTTTATTTTTCCTTCAGAAAAAAAAAATAATCTTAGACGCATCAGAAAAAAAAATCTAAGACTCTTCCTGTATTTGAAGTATTTCTTCAATAATTTAGTGATTGTATTAAGTTCTCCATTTGTTCTATTTGTTATATTTGTATTTGGTCGATAATGGAACTGGTGGATTCTTTTTCGAAAGTTCCAAGCAAGATCATTTATATTTCTTCACAAAGTTTTCAGCAGCAGTGCTCAAGTATACGGTTGCAGCCTTTACGCTCAGCTTTCTGCACGTGAAATTGCTCGCTTCTCGATTCGATGTTTACTGTTGAAAATGAGTTCGTTTGGTAACGCGTCAGATCAGATATTAAAATTTTTCCCAAGTAAATACATTAAAACCGTTCCACACCCCAAACCATGACCAATTTTCCGACCATTGGATTTATTCAGACCTTACCTAGGGGGCTCTTTCAGTTTTTATTTTTACAAGATTCTCTCAACAATTCCTGCAGAAATTTCTCCAGAATACATTTTTCAAGGGTTTTTTTTTCAAAGATGTTTTACTATGAATAATTGCGAATGATTGTTCAGTTCTTCCAGGTATTCTTTAAAAGATACTTTCGAAAATTCATTTTTTCCATTTCTTAAGTGTTTCTAGGGTGCTCGTAAGCGCGAGTGCGAACAAAATTCTTTTAGTTTTTTTTTGTTTCTGAAGAATACCACCAATCTTGTATGTACCAATGTACCAATCTCGTCAGAAATAGTGTAATATTTTTTTTGAGGATTTCTTCAGAAATACCTCCAGGAGTTCTTTAAATGATTTCCTAATAAAGTCCTCCAGGGATCTCTCAGAAAATTATTGATAGATTTCTTCAAGAATTCCACCAGCACCTTTGCCTGCGATTTGCGCAAACATTTTTAGAGAGACTTCTTTAAAAATTCATTCACGGATGTTTCCAGAAATTTCTCCAGCAATTTCGGAGCATTTTATCCTTGGAACTATTTGCAGAGTTACCGTAATTTCGGATGAAATTGATCACTTTTCGTAGTTTTTGGCGAATAATTTTTGAATACTTATCGATATGGGTAAAATTAATGCTCTAAAACAAGTACGACCATGGGTTTCAACGAGGTTAAAAATTCTACTGCAAATCATTTTATTACAGAAAATATCATTTAAAATAAAAAATCAAAAATTTTATTTTCGGGGTGAAATTGATCAGTCAGTGATTTTGTAAGTGCTGAAAATATTGTTTCTTTCTGAATTAACCACCCCGAAATGCGAAAAGCTATGCAAAATTTTTTCAAGTTTACTAAAATTTTAATTATTTAAGTTTGAAATTAAATAAATCTTAAGAAAACGCCTAAAAGTATGCAATTTCCATACTATATATGTTGTAACTTCCGGAAAAGTACAATTTTATGCATACATTTCAATATTTATAGAAGTTTTGATGACGAAATCGGGTTTGGCGAATACTTGGCAGCTAGAAACATTCATTCGAATATTTATTACATTTGCGATACAGCTACGGTAACAAAAGTTTGAAAGTGTCTTTGAAGTTCGTCTGACAGGCAGTTTCGGAAAATATTGAATTTTATATAGAAATATGTGACTAATTGGCTGTAAAACATGTAAACTCATCATTCGACAACTCTTGAGCTAGATGATGAATAGTTTATACAAATTGTTTTAAGTTTAAAGCGTTATTTTTAACAAATAAAAATGACCCTCTCGTCGATCAATTTCACCAGAAATCACGGTACTCCAGATTCTTTAATGTTCTTTTTTTATTTAAAGGGAATATTTTAAGGCTTTCTTTCAAGTATTCTGATATGTTTTAATCTCAATCATCCAGGAATTGTTCGAGAGAAAACTTAAGAAATTGCTTCAGAAATTTCTACAGAAAATTTTCAAGATATTTTTCTTCCTAGAATTCCTATCCTTTAGGGATTCTTTAATCTCTGAAGACATCTCAGGAGATATTTCTGATGAAACTGCAGGAGCATAAAAAAAATCTTTATGGGAATTTCTGCAGAAGTCACTGAAAGAATTTCCCAAAACCAAAGAATTTCCAAAGAAAATGCCTGTAGATTTGTGAAGATATTTTTTGAAGAGTTTCTGAAAAACTGTCCCTGATAAAATTCCTTAAAATTCAAAAGAATTCTTCCAGGAGGCATCCCAGCTACATTTTTGAAGAAATCTTTCACTTACACTTTCAATCTTGAGTATAATCCCTGTACATAGCTTAGAAAGTGCTTTCGGATGAACCTCTCTAGGAAAATCTAAAATAATCCTTGGTAAAGAATTGCTGAAGGAATCGCTGGGAAAGATTCTGAAGTAACCACTGGATTAATTCTGGATTTTTTTTTAAATAAAGGAATCCCTGTGAGAATCTGAAGGAATCCATGAAGAAATATTATGTTCCGTTCTGCACGGAATTCCTCCAATCCTGCGGGAATAACCCTTTGTGGTATTACCGCAACGTTTATTTTGCACTCCCGGAACGACTGAACTCTCATGACCGTGACCGAACCGAGTAAAACAACCCGCTGCATTGCCATGAAAAACGTAAACAAACTGCACCGCACCGCTGTCATTTTGACAACTGGAACAGTAAGCACCGAGATGACAGCGACAGTAAGTACCGATAGCGACGAAGATGGTGAGCACCGGTTTAGAACCATCTAGCAACACGATAACTGGAATTTACCCGAAAAATCTAGAAGTACCCAAAGTGGGTAAAACAAGCGCTTTGTGACCGACCCGCAATCAGTTTGAATAAAATCACGGATATAATCGGATCAAAAGTGTAAAGTGAAAGTGAAATAAAGAGAAGTGTAAAGTAATAGTGGCTTTTTTCTGAAGTACCAAGTAGCTGTAGTGTTATTTGTATATGTGTAATTTATGTTTAGTCCCTTATTGTCAGAGCTGTCAGATCGGTGTAACACGCGAAATATAATTTACACAAAAGGTAATTTACACGGAAAAAAATACATGAATTTTTATTGGGTACCGGACTGGACACAGAAAATTTAATGGCTTTCTTTGGTACATCGTGGTCTTGAAATTTGTCTATTGCAGTACTCTCCGATCAAGCCTGTCACCAAGGACAATCCTGTGGTCAATCCTGAGACGAATCCGAATCCAGGAACCATCTCGGATCTAGCAGTGACAATACCAGCGGTTGTGGAAAATTCAACGGAAGTTCCGAATCCAGTGGAAGTGATGAATCCCATAGTGCCTGTAGTGCCAGACCCTCCTTCGAACGCAGGCCACTCAAGCAGTGAATCATCCTTCCATGGATTTCCTTGGCAGGAACAAGTGGACCACGGTAGCATGACTAAGCTGAACGGACTTTTCCGCCAACGAAGCCAGGTCGAGCAGAAGGTGTTCGCATCCAGTTTACCTTGCGAGACCAAAGACACCTGAGTCTGGCTCAGCTAAACGTCATTACCGGAAAACTTGCGGCAGCTTACAAGGCGTTCAGCAGGTTCCACAGCGAGATCATGGCACTGATTCCCGACGACGCTGAGGATGAAAAGAAAGATTTTTTTTTAATTTTTATTTATATGTATTTTAACTTAAATGCTAATTCTACACTCCAACAGGAAGAAATCTACCCCGCTTTCGAGGATCGTCACGATGCAGCATCAACCATAGTCCAAGAAATGCTAACAGCGCTCAACCGCAACACACCTCCAGCCGTCGCCACACCTCATCTAGTGGTCCAGCAGCAACCCCTGAAAGTTCCGATTCCCACATTCGACGGTACCTATTCCATCTGGCCAAAGTTCAAGGCAATTTTTCAAGACCAGATGGAAAAGTTTGCCGACTGCGACGCAATAAAACTATATTATCTGGACAAGGCCTTAGTTGGAGCTGCTGCTGGTTCGCTTGACGACAAAATCATAAACGAGGGCAACAACGAGTAAGCTTAGAGAGTGTTGAGTGACCGCTATGGAAACCAACGGCTCATAGTCGAGAGTCACCTACGAGGCCTGCTCAACATGAAGAAGATGTCCAGCGATTCATCCAAGGAGCTGCGCTGTCGAGGCAACCGGACATGTTGAGTGCGTGCGATACCTCAAGCAAGAACTCACCGGCGCACTACATACAAACAGGTGGCCAAAAATATTTTTTCGTCAATTTTATAATGTATTGCCCCTATTCGTAAGGATTATGTCTTAAATATATGAAAAAAAACCTCCAAATTCCAGGCATGCCCGAACTGAGAGCATGAAAATTCTGCTCTTTGGATTTACACCATCAGAATCGTAATAAATTTTCAATCTTTCCATTTCAACTGATAGAATGATCCCAAATGTCATTTCGAGCTGTCAAATAATTGACGGGTTTTAGAAATTTAAATAAACATTTTTTCAACATGATAGTTTCAAAATAGAAAAGCATTGCATACTTTTAGGCGTTCATCAGTATTTCTGAAGCAATTTACAAAGTAGATTCCAATTCATAAAAAATACGCTTCGCTAAGAGATCCATCACCAATTTTGATTCTACTATGATTGATCTACCAAGAAAAGCGGCCTTCGTGGGCGAGCGGTTAGCGGCGTCAGTCGTTTGGGTGTCTCGTAAGCCTCGGAGTGTGGGTTCGATTCTCGCTCCAGTCGGGGGAAACTTTACGTCAAACGGAAAATTCTCCACTGGGCCACTGGGTGTTATATGTGTTGTCCGTTGTCGAATGTTTGTACTGTTCAGTGTGTAGAGGCCGCAAGGTCGAAGACGGTGCAATTCAATCTTTTTTTTTTTATTCTTAATCACTTAACCTAATTTACAGCTCCTTTGTCCACTAGGGCACTACGTGAGCGATTCCAATTGGACGCTGCACTTACACATTGTACAGCGCCTAAATGTATACTATTCTAATTCAACTGTATCGAACTGGTGCCTTGTGCTGCTTTCACTTTTTCTACCCTGTCCACAGTAGAATGATGAGCACGATGATGCTGATGTGCGGCTGTAGTTCCTTTTCCAGTCCAATTGGGGGTCGTCCATTATGAGTTGCGGTTCGCCGATATCCAAGTTTCCGGGTCCGTTGGAGCATATGCTCCGAAGAGGGTCAGGTGTCAGCTGCTCTCGGGGGGAAGAGCAACTGACGAAAAATTACAAGTGCCGGGGCTGGGATCGAACCCATGACC